>NC_056747.1:249360538-249375538 GCF_019279795.1 Protopterus annectens
GCATTTCTAACAGAGCTGGGTCAGACATTGCTTTGTAAGTCAAGCAGAAATCACCTCTAAGTAGGCGATATGAGACAGAGAATAATTGGAGTTTTTTGAGTCTGTCCACAAGTGTTTAAGGTCTAGGATCCTCTTTGTGAGGTACTTTTGTGGCCTCTCCAGTTGTTGCAGGTGTCTAGTGAGGTACATGCCAAATGGGGCGTAGTACTCAATGACTGGCCTAATGAGGGAAGAGTAGAGGGAGACAATGACCTCTTTCTTCCTGGATGTAAAACCCTTAGTAATGAGATGTGCCACATAGTAGGACTTCCTGACCACAGTGGCAACGCGGTGGTCAAAAGAGAGGTTGCTGTCAACCTGTGTTCCCAGATCTCTTATAACACCTTCTGTGTTCAGTGGACTACCATCAATGTTTTAATTCAAGGGAACCGGGTTTTTCCCAAAGGGGATGAAGACACATTTTTTGGCATTGAGCTTAAGACCTTGGTTCTGACACCAGTCATTGGTCTCACTGAAGCCTTTATGTAGGATATCAGCATCATTTGAGGAGTTAATAATAGCTCCCAACTTGCAATCATCTGCAAACTTTGTCAGCCAGAGTACATTCGTGTTGGCCTGGACTTCAAAGAAGTAGATACTAAACAGGGGAGGACCCAGGACTGAACCCTGTGGGACTCCCCTCGTGACTGGTCGGCAGTCTGACTTAGAGTCAACTACTTTCACACTGTGGGTTCTATCTGAGAGCCAGTTTGCAACCCACCTAGTTATATAGGGGTTGATGCCTAGCTTAGTAAGTTTTTCTATGATTCCTGAGTGGGGAATGGTATCAAAGGCCTTGGCCAGATCAAGATAGGTTGTATGAGCCACCTTCATCCACAGCTCTGGTGACTGACTCAAAGAAGTCAACCAAGTTGAGCAGGCATTATCTACCCTTCATAAAACCAAACTGTGTAGGATCCAGAGTTTGGAGATTCCCTATATCCTTGTTTATTAAGTCCATGATGATGCGTTCCATAACTTTGCATATCAGACTAGTCAGGCTAATGGGGCGATAGTTCCTGGGGTATGTAGTCACTCCTCCTTTGTGGAGAGGGATGACTGTAGCAGTGCACCATTAGGTAGGGACAAAGCCTGAGGTGAGACTGTGATTGAACAGGGCACACAGGTGAGGTGCCAGTTCACTCTGTAGTTCATGTAGAACACAGCTAGAGATACTGTCAGGTCCCATAGAAGCTGTATTCTTGGCCTTAGACAGTGCTGTTTTAACCTGTTCAGCAGTAATACTGGGTGCCTGGCAATCTACTGGTATTGTGATTGGTCCTTTGGGGGGGAGAGGGGTAAAGTTAGCACTAAATTTGTTCGCCAGTATATTTGCAATATCTGTTGGCTCAGTATAGGAGATACCATTGTACAGTAGCTCAGAGCAAATCTGGGTATTGCCATGGAGATTCTTTACATAACTACAGAAGGCCTTGTGGTTGTCTTTACTATCTGATGCAATTTTGTTTTCATAGCTAGCTTTAGAGAATTTGATGAAGGATCTCAACCTTTTGCTGAGGTTAATAAGGAAGTTTTTCCAGTCTTGGGACTTCACCTTATTCTGCATCAGTTTCCTCCTTCTGTTGCAAAGTTTGTTTATGTCAGGGGACCACCAGATTGGCTTCCTTTTTTTTGAGGAGAGCATCTTAGTTCTGTTGAGTATGGTGAGATCCATGCATTTGTGTACATGTTTGTACAGTGCATTGGCATATGATATGGTGGTCATGCAACTATTCTCCATTTGCATGGGTGCTGTGAAGTTAGCCACCTCTGTTTTAGGAGCCCAAAGTTAGCTTTGGAGAAGTTTTTCATGGTGGTTACCTTTGTTTGGGGTGGGGGGGGGTGAGAGGGATGTGGATTTCCATGGTGATTAGCTTGTGATTGGATCTAACCAGGGAGGAGCTGACTATTGGTGTAGAGCAATGGTCGCCCATGTTACTAATGACCAGGTCAAGGATGTTGCTACCTTTAGTGGGGGTAAAAATGAGTTGGTCCAGGGCATTGGAATTAATGAATTTCAGAAAACTTTGGGCAAGTGTATTGGTACATGAGTAGTTTTCCCAGTTAGTGAAGGGGTAGTTGAAGTTGCCCAGTATGAGAGTGTTAGGTTGGACCCTAATATTCTCCAGGGTGTTTAGGAATGTGGAGTGTGAATCTTGGGACATGGTTGGGGACCTATAGCAGGCTATGACCTGAATCACTGACTTATCCAATGTTGGCTGCACCTGAAGTATCTCAAATGCATTATGTTGGGCTACCAGTCTGGAGGTGTGCGCATCCTTTATGAATATGGAAACACCACCGCCTTTGGAGCTTTGGTCCAAGTTCTAGGGCCGAAAGGTGTGGAATGAGTTGTAGCCTGGTAGTGCAGGGGTGCTTTCTGTTGCCTTGAACCGGGTCTCTATTACAGCACAAATGTCGATGTTCTCCATTTTAAGGAGTACCAGCGAGTGCATTTTGAGATTTAGACTTCTAGTGTTGAGCAGCATGACCCTCAAATTGCATTTGTTTGTAGCTGTTATGGTGGTAATTTGGTCTTTGGAACACTGCCTAAAAAGGCACTATAGGGGTGGCAAGAGCCTTGGACAGTATCTGGAAGCCCAGGGGTGACAGATGCAGGCCATCTCTGGCAAAGCATTGAGGTCTGGCAATCATGTCATCCCAGGCAGACAGATACTGGAACCCCTTAGAATGACACCAGAAACTTAGCCAATTGTTGAAATCAGTCATTTTCTGCTTGTACGGTGATATCATTCTGAGTGATGGTAGGATGTTGCTCAGGGCTAGGGTCATACCCGCCTGGGCTACATAATCCGTGAGCTCCTCCATGTCTCTTTTCATGTAGTCCAGGGAGGTACGTCTCAGGTCATTCACATCCACATGTACAATGACAGAGTTATATTTGTACCTGTTGTTGAGGGTCCTGAGTGCATGCATTATGTGGTGGATCCTGGTGCCTGACAGGCAGCTGACTGTTACTTTCTCCTTATTCAACTTAATGAGTGGGACATCAGTGTGCCTCACTATTGAGTCACCTATGACTAGTGTGTTGGGCATGCTGTTTTGCCTCAGAGGCTTTGGTTGAGTGGCACACTGTTTAGGAGAGTTATGTGTCTCTTTATTAGTGTTGTGCTGTGGTGGTCGAGTGTGTTATGAGAGCCTCTGTGAAGGTGGACGTGTGATTTGTGTTTTTATGTGATGGCAATGCTGGTGTGTGTTTTGGAGGGCTATGTGTTCCATGTGGTGTGGTGCAAGTGTTGACCTTCTCCTCTTGACCAGCTATTCCGGTCTTGGCTGGAGATCATGCTATTTTGTGGTGGTATTCTCTCAGGTAGGTCTGAACTCTTCAGATGCTGCCCTGCTCCTGACATCAGTTGGAAATGTATTCCCCAGAGTAGAAGAAATGACACAGAAGGATCTGCCACCAGTGGCTAGTGAAGGTGCTGGGAGACTGTCATGGTTTCCAGCAAAGTCAACAATTTCTCCTGCAGCCTAAAAACGAGCAATATGAAATTCTAAACAGATGAGCAGATGGAAGTGAAAAGTAGGAGCACAAAAACATGACTCAGTGGACTCCTGAGACATTTAGTAAACAATAATAAGTCTCTACTGAAGGCCTTTTCTATTGCTAGCTGACATATATCTTAGGTGACCTTCAACGAGTAGGGACAATAAGTAAGGTCATTACAGGGACGTGGAAAGTTGTACTAAATGGGCCTTTCATTATTCTTTTATGTGATGTATGCACCAACCATACAGACTACCAAGGTCATATTCTGACAGGCAGTCACTGAGAGCCATTAGAATGGGCAGCTGTATGTCCACCCCAAACTCTTTAATAAGAATACAGGTGAAGACTGTGAGAAAGTCTTGCACTGGCTGGCATTCCTAATGTTGAGTAAAAGACACAGACTCATGGCACCAGTCGGAAGGACAAAGTGCCTTATAACAGCCAAGGATACCACATGGCTATGTGTGACACTGTGCCTTTGAATATCATATGGTTGTGTGTGTGGCAATGTGCCTATAGATACTAGATGGCTGTGCGTGGTACTGTGTCCAAGCAGAAGTGATGTTGCAGAAAATCAACATGAAAATAATGATATTCCTTAACATATCTGAGGGTTTGAATCAGACAAATAATAACTAGACTCACTTAATATTTTACCAAAAAAGTTCCTTGAACAAATTATTTTTATGAATATGATTGTCCAGCAAGCATCTGGAAACATTCCGATAATTATATAAGTAGTTCTTGCAACACTATTGCTGTTTGAGAGGCAGAGTGTGTTCCTCTGAAAGAGACAAACGTCCTTTCAGTCACTTGGATGCAATGTATTCACTAAAAACTTGAAAAAAATGGAAAGTGTAAAACATAATAAAAAGACTGTTCATAAATGTATGTGACATGGACATTCCTTTAGTGTACTTAAATAGACAAGCCACCCCCTCAAGCCATATTACCCTGAAACCTTGAAAAAGGTCTCCTCATTGGATATAATAGGGTTCCAGTAAAATTGAGGAAGTCATGCAAACACAGGAAGGTCTATTGCATGCCACTGAGGAAGCACTGTGGAATATAAGTAATCCTACAGAAAATTAATCTTATCAAACCATAATCATTTGGTTGCGGTGATGAATAATCTGCAGAAGACCAGTATGTCTAGTGAACAAGATACCACTATGTCTGCTTTACACATTTAGTTTCTTAAAAGTCTTTGTTTTCTGTGTTACTCTCTTCCCCTCACTTCTAGTTATAGAGTTTCATGGAGAGCTGATAACAATAGCTTTTAAGACAAATGATGACATCAACAGCAGGCCTGAAGTATATAGGATGAAAGGACTATTGGACTCACATGAATAAGTTTGGTTTTGGGAGATTACGCAGGCAGCCCAGGTTCATGATTCCAATCAGCTCAACCAGTCAAGTCTGCAGTAAGCTCATACATTAGGTATGGCAACTTTTGTTGTAGAGAATGAGGGGTCACATTGTATGGGACTGTTAACTAGCATAACGGAAGATTCTTCTTCCTCCTAACACTGTCTGTGACTCAGTGAAGTGTGTGTGTGTGTGTGTGTGTGTGTGTGTGTGTGTGTGTGTGTGTGTGTGTGTGTGTGTGTGTGTGTGTGTGTGTGTGTGTCTGTCTGTCTGTACGTGCACTTGCAAGTGTGTATGAGTTCATTTGTTTGAGAAGGGGAAGTGGAAGAAGGAAGAATTTGAAGAAAACATAAAAGTGATACATGTCTGGACTGACACAATTGTCCCAACAACTCTTCCTGCATGCTCTCACTGAATTTATTAATGTAAACAGCAGCACACTATGATGGCCATCTGGCAGAAGGCAGAACTGATAAGAAAAGGATAATCAGAAGTAAAATAAGGTCACAACAAAAAAAAAAAAAGGTCTGGGCAAGGTAACAAGAAGCTGGCATTGTTTGCGCTTTCTCTCTCTTACTCTCTTTATCTCTCTGTCTGGCAAGGCTGTCAGATTCAGAATACAGTGACCTTTTTCTTAATTGACATGATTGTTAATCTATGCACACACAGGAAGGTCCATACCTACAAACTCCACCTCTCTGTTTTCACAAGCAGCCTTTATAAAATGTTTGTCTTTTTATCTATGGGCACCGTGACTTTAAAAGTCTATGTATATCTCAAATTTTAAGTGTTTATTTTTGGTGCTTTATTGTGTGCTTGTCTGTTATAAACAAGATTGCAGAAAAAAAATAAAATGTGACATGATCCAAAGCAACTATTTCAGTTTATTTTATTTTTTATTCTTATTTTTATTGTAAATACTTGGTAATTTCTTAGTTTTATTGTAAATTCTTGATAATAAGCATCAAACTTTAAATAGACCAATAGATAGATGGATAAATAGACAGACAAATCGATAGATAGACAGATAGACAGACTGATAGATAGATAGATAGATAGATAGATAGATAGATAGATAGATAGATAGATAGATAGATAGATAGATAGATAGACAGACAAAACAAGGAATCACTAATTATGAGGCCTTCTGTCTTTTGCTTTCTGCTAGCTTTAGAACTACAGCCTGTAGTACAAACACACACTGAAACTTCCTCTCTTATTCTGTCTCGGGCATAGCTGGAGGTCATCCTGCAACCATAACTTAGAGTGTGTCCTTCCTGCTGCGTTGGTTGTGTGCTAGCTTTAGCACTACAATCCCAAAATATGTGCAAACCCAGTGACTATTATTCTGTTCTTCTACCTCAGGCATTGCTGGTGTTTATCCCACGCCCACAGCTGAGAAAACTGTCGCTTGCTGTTTCTGGCTTTCTGCTAAGTAGTGGGCATTTTCCATTAACTAAGGGTGGTTTGACCTCCTTATAAGAACTTGTGGTTTATAACTTGCTGATGTGCTAAATACTGCTAAGGCAGTCTCCTCCGATGGCTGATTAGCAGCTTCCACACAGACTGTTTGCCCGGTTACTGTACTATTATTTTTACAGACACATATACCTAATCCCTCTCTTTGTGGTTAGTAGTTGGTTTATGCTCAAAGCAGTTGTTTATAACACCCGTTGGTCTTTGTGTTTTGCCTTACTTTAATCTGGGGTTTTCCTGGTCTGGATTCACAGCTGTGCTCCATGGGTCTAGATTTACTGCATGTGTGCAGACTGACTGACTCCTGCTGTAGCAGGAAGTGTGTCCCACTTTGATGTCCTTCAAGGATGCATCTGCAGTCCTTACAATTGGCACAGTGATCAGAAGACATGCATGGTTAAAAGAACAGTCCTTACCAGACCATGTTAAATCAAAGCTCCTAGATGCTCCCATGGATAAGCTCAATTTGTTTGGCTCCCCTGCACAGCAGGTGCTGAAGAAGGTGGAAGAGAAAGCAAAATCTGTCCAGACAGTCAAGGATTTCTTGCAGGTCCAGCCTCCAAGGTTTAGCAGGAACTGGCCTTCCAATAATTGGTCCTTTCCAGACACCTCCAGAGCTCTGAGAGGCAGGAATAGATGCTCAAGAGGCAGGGGTCAATCCAGAGGTGCCTACAGGGGACGTCAGTGGCAGGCTAACAACCAGTGAGGTACAGCCACAGATCCAGCCACCACCACCACTTCCACAGGACAATCACAGTGACTTGGCTCTGGCACCGCCTACCAGGGAACAACTAGAGGCACCCTTAGGCGGGAAGCTAGCCTTATTTTCAGTAAACTGGCATTACATCACAGGAGACAAATGGATTTTACAGACAATAGACCAAGGTTACAGGTTTCACTTCCATACTCTACCAAGGAAGAGAGGAATGCCAAACCTACCTCCAAATCAGAAGACAGAAGCTCTAGAACAAATAATTCACTTACTAAGGATGAGAGCTGTAGAAAGGGTACCATCTATGGAACAAGGGCAAGGATTTTACTCCAGACTTTTCCTGGTACCAAGAAAAGAAAACCAATGGAGGCCTATTCTCGACCTGTCCGCTTTAAACACATACCTCATTGTTCCAAAATTCAAAATGCTGACCCTACAGCAGCTTCTTCCCATGCTGGGGAGAGCAAACAAAAAATAAGCATGTATGTACATATATACAAACAAATACACCATAATAGATTCCCCCAGCTAGCTACAAGATGGGCAAATACCCTAGGAGTACCACAGAGGGGAAGGAGGGTGGGTAATCCTGACTGCAGATGCATGCCTATTGGACATCTACATTTATGGTAGGTACAAAACTGTACTTTCCTGACCCACAATCATCCCACGCACCCTGCCCAGAGCAAAATAAGTACAATCAGGAACATTATATCAGTTTTCAGCCCAGCATATAGTTAAACACACCTTCTTATCTGTTACAACTGTCACAACCTCTAAATGCTACCTGGAATAAGTTTTAAAAGTATAGTTTCACATCCATTCATATGGACTGGTGTTGAAGGCGGCCACTATGGTACTCTGTTTTACCTGTAATGGAAGCTTATTTTAGAGCTTGGAAATGCTTTGGGAAATGAATCTATCCATCTGGTGAACTTTATTTATAAGTTTGTGTCAACTGGGTCTTTGTTATACATGTGCTTGATAAGCCATTATCCATTCTTGTATTTACTTATAGCAAGTTGGATAAGATCGTGTCTTCCATGACCTGAATTGTGAGACAGGATACAACCATGCAGCTGGTAGATGACAAAGTACAAGGGAAGCCATGCTAATGTTTCAGGGTAGCTTAGGGTTTCCAGACTTTAAAGTTTCTTATAAAACTTTGAGGACATTCTAGTTGGGCTACATGCTTAGACTGCTACATACCAAAGGGGTTGTTAAACTCATTTCAATGGTCTGATGAGGCAGAGCACAGTGATATGATGATATCTTTAGATGTATGCAAAATTAATTCTGAAATTAAGTGAGCCAGCCAGAAGTGTTCCTGACAACCATGGAGACTGGATGATCAAACGAAAGTGAGTTATCAACATATCTACCTAGGTCTCCTGTCTGTAGGGAAACACTATCTATGACCTAGGAGGAGTGGGTAGCTTTCTTGCCAAACAATACAATGCAACATTTCTTTGCATTGAGCGTAAAGCCATTATTTATTCACCAGGAATAAGCACAGTCATGTCCTTTCTGGAGCTGGTTGTCATCCATAGATGAGTGAATAATACAGCCTAGCTTGCAATCATCAGCAGACTTAGGCAACCACAATTTGGGAACACTTGCTTGGCTGTCTGCAAAATTAAATGCCAAAGAAGAGAGGAGCTAGAATGGAAACTGAAGGGACTCCATTGGTGATGTTTGGCTCTACAGATAGTGTATCACCCACTTTCATAACCTGGGAACTGTTGGATGACCAGCGTGCAATCCAAAAGATAATATAGCAGTTAGTTTAGGTTAGACTAATTTATCAATAATCCTAGCATGGATGATAGTATCAAAAACCTTGACTACGTCCAGGTAAGCAGCATGCACCATGTAACCAGTACCCGATTTTTATGATAATCCAGGCCTTAAACCCTTCCCTCAACTCATTACAAGACAAGAGAAATTACAAAAAAAAAGGTATCTATTCTCAAACTAGCTTCTGGACCATATACTAGTCTTAAGCATTAACAAGTCCTCCATAGGTTCATAGATAAGTACTACCTTGCTGGCCATTTTAAGCCTAGTCAATTTCCTTTTTTTTTTTTGCATTTGAAATAGCCTATCCCATTTGCCGTAGATTGACCTTACCCATCTCATCCCATGGTCAATAATTATATATTACCCCTAGTAAGAATAACTGGGATCATAGCATAGATAATTGGCGGGGAACCATGCATGGTATAAATCATTTAGGAGCTGCCTCTGTCCAATAGTAGTACAGGGAGCAGTCTTGAGGTACATTTTCTGTTTCCCATCCATAGATCTAAATTTCTGTTGAATGTGGACAGGAATGAACTTTGTA
The DNA here is from genome assembly GCF_019279795.1 of Protopterus annectens. Classification (NCBI taxonomy): domain Eukaryota; kingdom Metazoa; phylum Chordata; order Ceratodontiformes; family Protopteridae; genus Protopterus; species Protopterus annectens. Next base: position 249,369,989 of record NC_056747.1, read on the forward strand.
TTATATAGATGGGGAGTCTGTTCCACAGCAGCCATGTCCTTTGTGAGCCACATCTGTCCCTCCAAACTGTTCTGTTAATGTTGCAGAATTGATGTAGCAGAAGAGGTTTAGATCCCTAGACTTAGTATTTCTGATGTCATTTGCCTTTCTAATTTGCAGTCAATCCATTAGCAATGTGTCAGAGGATGCCTTGTATGCCAGACAAAGGTCACCTCTTAGCAGTCTGTAAGATACATATTACAGGACAGGTAGGGCATGTTGTTTAGGCCTTGCATCCTTTTAGTAAGTTATCCCTATGGGTGTTCCAGTTGTTGCATCTGTCTGGACAGATACATGCCAAAGGGGGCATTATATTCATTGACTGGTCTAATGAGGGATGAATAAAGGGGGTGAATGACATCTCTAGATCTAAACACAATCCCTTTGTTTATAAGCTGTGCAATATAGAAGAGCTTTCTTACAACAGAAGACACATGTTGATCAAAAGTTAGGTCACTGTCCACATAAGTTCCCAAATCCAAACTTAGTAGCGTAGTATCAGTGTGGTGGTTCCCTGAGACAGATGACTTCCCAAAGGATATAATAATGGATTATTTGGCATGTAGTGTTTGTCCATGATTTTAGCACCAGTTATTTATTTGAGACAAACCTTCCTACAGGATGGCTAAGTTATTTGAGGATTCAATGACAGCTCCTAGCTTATAGTCATCTGCAAACTTAGACAGAGCCCTTTTTGTAGAGCAAGAGCTCTGTGTTATTTGGAATACACAGGAAACTCACAGACATACAGTCCCTCAAAAAATTCTGATTATAGTTGAGGAATTATGCCAACAATACCCAACAAAGATACCTAGGCCTCACTCTAAATCAGCAACTCACAGTCACTCCCCACATAAATAATAAAGTAAGAAAGTACTTCAAATGACATTCAGCCTCTAACGTAGTTACTCAATGAAGAATTATCAACAAGGCATTCCATTTCATAACTCTGTCCTACAATAGGGTTTATTGCTATCTATCAGTGCAGAAAGTCAAATGGTTACCGGTCTCACCCAGAGCAATTTTTCAACTCAATCCACTAACTTTTAAACTTTATTTCAGTGGATATTGCCCTGCCCATGTCTCTATACTGTTACCTAAAGATAGCACTTAACTCGCACAGATCATCTTCAGATGATTCCTGAATACAGGTATACCTTCCATTCAGAAACTTATTAAGGGAAAAGTATTCTAAAAAACTTATTCCAGCAGCAAGGAACTCTGTGCCCTGGAAACTAAAGTATTTGACTAATTTTACAACACTCAAAAAAAAATTAATTGCACGCTTGAAAGAAAAATACAAATATGCGTACGCACGGATGGAGGATAGATACGCATAACATTAGCAGGCACAATTTAACCTAGTTAGGATTACCTAGCCACTCAGTGTTTCAAGTTTAAACTTTTGACTTTGCTTTGGCTGTGCGGTCTTAATTTATATGACCTCAACTAATTGTTCTCTCTAGCTTCTGTTCTCGATGTATAGCATGATCTATTTTCCTTCGCTCCTCAGACATGCCTTTTATTCTTTTCTTTTCTGCACCCACCAGCTGTGCCTTCCTCTCTCTACATTTTGGTGATTGGCTTATTATAGATCCACCAGTTCTCTCATCGTCCATTAAAGAGTAAAAAAAAAAAATGGCCATTTCTTGTACTGGAGTACCAATTATATGTCCACATACAAAACACATACCCTTCCCTCCTGCCTAGCCATTCATGTCCCATTTCTGTGTCCTGCCTCTGACCCTCCTACATTTTATAAAAACAATAATAATGTCTTCTTATAAACTCTATCAAGCAGTTGCTAGAGTTTATACACTGCCTGAACAAAGCAATACTCACTTGTGTTTTTCTTAAACAAACAACAAAATGTAATAAACTGTAGTAAATTGTTTGCTATAAATGTACAAACAGCTGCTACAGTTTATACCCCACCTGCACAGAGTGCTGCAGCACTCAGGTTTTAGTTAAAAAAAGGTGATTTGTTTTTTACTTTTAAACTGTTGCAAGCAGTTGCTACAGTTTAAACCACCCACTGAGTGATACAGGGCTCAGGTTTAACCACAAATGCAATATGGGCTTTTAAAATCCCATACTGCATTTAAGATCGGCTGATTATGCCTTCCCAATACTTTGCACCCAGGGCACTTGCACCTCTCATCCTTCCCCAGCTATGCTATTGCACCACACACATACAGACTGTCTTATGCTGGGGTACCTAAAAGAAACCTTTCCAAATCTCAAAGACTGACCAAGCTGCCTAACAGCAACACTGCTGTTCAGCAATCACTAAAGCACACACCAAAAGAAACACCAAATGTCTCACATGAGGCTACATCCAATGGTCCCCCAAAAGCAAAGCCCATAAGGCAAGCATACACTTCACCTCATACTCTTGTCATTGGGGTCTGCATTGTGTAGCAGACAGATACCCCACTCACCAGATTAGACATGGAGAAGATAATGGTTAAGTTGCCTATCTGGAGCCAGGATTGGCAATATCACACACGCACTTAAATCACTGCACCCTACTTACCAATATAATTCTGTCATAGTCCATGTGGGTGTAAATGATCTGAGCTGTACCACACTGGACTATATGAAAGGAGACACAATGGATCTCTCAGAATATGTGTCACAGATAGGTATGAGCCTCACACTGAGCAGCATTCTACCTTCACCAAGGATGATGCCACAGTACGAACATAAAATTATTAATTCTAATAATTGGCTTAGTTTCTGGTATCATTCCAGGGGGATCCAATATCTGTCAGCATAGGAGGATGTGGTCAAAAGACAACATTGCTTTGCCAAGGATGGGCTGCTCCTGTCCCCCCCCCCCCCAAGGCTTTCAGATATTGGCTAAAACTTTATCCACCCCCCTTAGAACCTTTTTTAGACAATGTCAAAAAGACAAAACTACCTGCAGTAAAAAAGTCTCCAATCAACCTTAAGGTGTTACTACTCAATGCTAGGAGTTTAAACAAAAAACTCTACACCTTCAAACCTTCCTCACTATGGAGAATGTAGACATCTATGCTGTGACCAAGGCGTGGCTTAAAACCATAGAAAGTACCCTGGTAATGCAAGGCTGCAGTGCATGCCACATATTTACATCAACAACAGCACACTGGGGTCAAAGGTGGAGGTGTCTCGATCTATGTTAGCAATAAACATACCTCCATGTTGGTTAAACAGGATGATATCATGAAGCTCATCCATGTGCAAGGCATTATAGATAAGGTCCCCCACCATAACTTGGCCAGCCACAGGTCAACATCTATGTCCCTAGAGTCTCTCTACCCTTACCTAAACCTGCAAAAGGTGATTGTGTTCACCATCCAATGAAATACCCCTTTCATGTATGATTTTAACTACCCCTGTAAAGACAGGAAACTTACACTGCCCCAACTCACAGGCACAACACTCTCTGCGCTTTATTAACACAAATACCCTGTAACCGTTAGGGCACGCTCCAACCAGAGGATCAAACATACTGGATCTGGTACTCACCAACATGTCACATCCTCATTAGTGTGGTCAGATCACAAAGATGTCTCCTTTGAAGTAAAATTCATCCTAGAAAACCTGATTAAATTAGAAACAGTTTGGAACTATTCTAAGGCAAGCTATATCCTATTGAGTAACAGTTTTACAAAATTCAAGGCTCTCCCTAAGCCCCAGACTACAGCTACCTGTGCATAATTATTCACAAACACATGAATAGCTGAATAGAGGCTACCATACCTACCAGAAGTAAACCCAAAACACACACTAAAAACAAATCCCACTGTTGGAATCCTTACCTAAACAGGCTGTATAATAAAAGAAAAAAACTCATGGCCAAATTCAGGAAGAGCAACTGCCTTAAACACAAGTGCTCTTATTAGCAGGGACCAGGTGCTGGCAGTACTCGCTAAAGCCAAGAACACCACCTCTATGGGTCCAGACAGCATCCCTGGTCGGCTCCTGTACAGTTTAAAACACAGCCTTTTAGAACCACTTGAGCACTCTTCAACTACAGCCTCAAAATAGGCTACATTCCAAGTGACTGCAAAAGTCATTCCCTCTACAAGGGCGGACAATCAACCGATCCAGGGAACTACAGACCCATCAGTCAAATGAGCCTAATATGCAAAGCCATTAAACGATTTATCAGTGAAATGATAACAAAGGGCATTGGCAACATACAGACGCTGGAACTATCCCGATCTTGCTTTGGTAAGGAAGGGTTGTGCCTACTTAACCTGGTCTTTGAGAGGGTCATTAAAGCAATGGACAAGGGTAAAATAGCACATAATGTGTATCTTGACCTGGCCAAGGCATTTGATACAACACACCACTCAGACATTTTAACAAGGTCTCTGAGCTAGGCATAAATCCCTTCATAACTTGCTGGTTTGCTGGCTGACTCACAGATAGGACCAAGAGGTCAGGATCAGTGAGACCACTTCTACCAAGACACCAGTCACCAAAGGATTAGCCAGGGGCTCTATGCTGGGCCCCACTCCTGTTCAGCATCAACTTCTCAGCAGTCAAGGCTAACATTCAAGGCCTCTTGCTCACCAAATTCACAGATGACTGTAAACTGGGATCTATTATAGATACTCCCCAAGACACCAACATTTTGCAAGAAGGTTTAACACAGACAAATGACTGCTGCAAGGATATGGCCTAAATCTGAATGCCAAAAATGTATTATAATGTCTTTTGGAAAACTGTAAACCCAAGTTAATTACTCCATCAATAAAACACCTCTAAGAGTCGACCTAATGGTAAGGGATCTGGGAACATATGTAGACAGCAATCTAGCTTTTGACCAACACGTAGCTAAGATAGGAAGAAAATCATTTTAGGTCACCCATCTTATAGGTAAGGGTATGTTATCCAGGTCCAAAAAATGTATAGCATCACTCTGTTCAGCCCTTGTCAGACCTGTCATTGAGTACAATGCCCCCTCTGGCACATACCTAATCAGACACTTGCAACAGTTGGAATGCCCAGAAAGGTTTCTCACCAGAAGAATTCAGGGCACAAATATCCTGTCCTACATTGATCATCTGAAGGCTCTATCTTTGTATACAGTCTCCTACAGGTTGCTGAGAGGGGATCTTTGCCTGGATTAAGGGGCTTCCTCAGACCCAGAACCAGCCCTAAAGGATCTGTTGCACATGCACATAAAAAAACAGCATCAGAAACACTAGCTCCAGGGATCTAAACTTCACTTGTGACATAAACATAATATGTGGCTCCATTCTAGGACCTCTTCTCTTCTCCCTGTTCATCAATGATCTTCACTTAGCAATTCCTCAATCTACCTGCATTCAATATGCAGATGACTCCACCCTTATCTGCTCTGCTTCATCTCCTAATGAACTTTCATCTATTACTCAAAATGTCTTCAACACTGTAGAAACTTGGTTCACCAGACGCAACCTCCTCCTCAATGCCAAAAAAACTAAACTTTTCCTTTTCTCTCCTAGCACTAGGTCCACCCCCTTGGACTTCACC
>NC_056747.1:249380538-249495538 GCF_019279795.1 Protopterus annectens
TGCATATCCTGTATATCTATTTTTCATTCCTATAAACTTCATTTACATACTGTACAAAGTATTGTAAGACATTTAACCAGGCTAAAGGTCACAGTTTGTAGGAAATTGTTGAATGGATCAGGAGGTCAAACACTTCCTTTGTTATAAAGAAGAAATGGTATGGGTTCTATCCCCATACCAGTTTCCTGCATTCATTGACCAGTGGTGGCACTGGGGGGAGGGGGCTTATGTTATCCATTCATGCAATGTTAAAATAATAAGCCCCATTTGCTTACAGATGATAGATGCTCGAGTGGATGGTAAAGATCCTATGATGTATTCATCAAAAAAAGAGTAGGACAATCTTATTAAAATAATTTAATTACACTTTCAAACAATAAAACATTTTACAAATTTCAGTATCCCTGAAAATCACACTTACTTACATAACCATCATTTTCATTATACATTTTATTAAATATTATGTACATCCCTCTTATCCACCATTTCTTGCACAATTTCATATTCCTTTTCTAATCTCCACTACTTTTTTCTTCTATTTTCTTATTACACAAATCTATAATATACATATAGCACACATAACTTCTTCAGATTTCCCATTCTTTAATTCTTCCATTCATCACAATATCCATATGCAGTTACATCTCTTAATATAATCCCTAACCATCTAATGTTTAATTTATCTATTAATCTTCTCTTTTCTTCCCTAACCCTTTAACTCTTTTACACAACAGAGAACATCACCCTATTATGGCTTTTCCACTTTGTCAAAGATCTCTTATTGGACTTCATATTTTGTATGCAGTGTCAGTTGCATGACAGGAAGTATACTCACCTTGGGTTCAGAAGGCTGTAGGTTATATTCCCACACTAGGTAAATCAATTAATGACACTGCATTGCAGCATAAGTGGGTGCTGCACTCCAAGTATATGTCATATTTTGGGTAAGACATTAAACTGAGGCACCATATGCTTGAGTTGTAATAGACACCATGGCATGTTTGGAAAAAGAGTAGGGGTCCCTTATTTATATAAAAATAACTCTTATTTACAAAATATTTGCATATTTACAAATATTTACATACATAGAAATATACATATTCATAATTTCTTTTACAATCATGCCAAATTTACATCCCTATTAGACCCCACTCCTTTTCCATAACCACCATCTGATTTTGCTTAATAATATTGATAAAATCCATTTACCATTAAACATAATTTAATTTATTATTTCATTCCATATAATCTTTATAACATAAAATAACTTTTTATTTTATTTTTTAACATATTCCTTACTTCTATTCTTGTAATATCCACATTTAATCATATCCATGTTTATTTTATCCACTTTATTTATATCTTCAAAAATCTTCTTTACATAATTTTCCCCATACATTTTTTTTACTCTTTTGCATTTCAAAACCACATGTTCTGCAGTTTCTTTTTCTTGACAATGTAAACATATTCTGTCACGTTTCTTTTTATATGGCATATTTCTTTTACTGGCAATTTATCTATTATCAGTCTCCACAATACATCTTATCATTCTACTTTCTGATTACTCCAATTGCTTCTTATTTTATAGCTTTATTTTTCATCTGTTATACTTTCCCATGGTTTTACATAGTAATGTTGTATCATTACATTCTTATACCATACTGTTCTATCTTTTTCTATATCACCAATTTTTATTTTCTACAAAAGTATTTTTTCTTGGTAACAATATATTCTATTCATTTATACATTATTTTCCCCTTTTACTCTTGTTTACCATTCCTCAAAATTTATAACACTTATATTTATACAGTTTTACTACTAATCCCTCATCTTTTGCATTTATCCATTTTTAACAATTTGTATAAATGTAATGAAGCAACATATGCCACTGGGTTAATTAACCCTAAACCTCCTCCTTCTTTATTTACATATAACATTTCTATTTTTATTGGGTTTACTCTTGAACCTGATATAAATAAAAAAAAAAATCTGCAATAATTCCTTTTCAAATACTGTTGACAACATAAATACAATTGCTAAGTATGCCATTTTTCACATTAGTACTAAATTTATCAAATAAGCCTGATTTTCTAAATGATAATTTATACGTTCTCCAGAAAAGACATTTGTTTTATTTCTTCTGTTATTTTTCCCATTGAATTCTACTTACACCTTTATTCCCAAATATTATACTGAATGCATCAATTTCATTCACTGTAAAATATATACCTCTGATCTTTACTACATCACCTAAAACTTTACTTTTCTCATTATTCAAAGTCATTCATATTATCTCTAAACACTCAGTTGTGAAAATTATTTCTTCTTTTTATCCAAATTTTATTTATTTATTTATTTGCAATCATTATAATGTCATCTGCATATGTTAACACAACTGTAATTCTTAGCCCTTATGACACATACTATCACATTCCTAACTAATGCAAAGAGTATACAACTCATTGCTATCCCTGTCTTTTACCACTCTTTATATGTACCTCTTGGCTTAACCAGCCATTTACATGTATTTTTACTTTACTATTACTATATGCTGAGTTACATAATTTCCTAACTTTCTCACTTATATTATATTCTTCCATTATTACCCATAAGATTTCATGTCCAATTGTATCAAATGCCTTATTAAGGTATCCTATCATGATTTTCACCTCTTCTTTTCTGTTCATTATATCATTCACAATTTATCATTAATAATTCTTGATAAACCTTCCCCTTTATAATAATATTTGCTTCCTATCTTCAATAATATTATTCATTTTAGTTTCAAACCTTGTTTGTGTTATTTCCATAAATAGCTTATAATCATTATTATTCAAAACTATTGGTCTCCAGTTTTTTAATTGTATATCTTCCTTATGAATTTAAGTATTCCACTACATAATTATTTATACATAAAACCTTAATTTAACCATTCATTCATTATCTTTCAAAACATATTTTTTGCCAATCCCTTAAATTTGTATACATTTCATACCCTATTCTTTCTGGGCCTGCAGCTATTTACTTGTCCTAATACTTTATCTAGCTCATTTAAAGAAATCTCTTTTCCAACTCTTTATTCTGTTTTTCTGCTAACTTTTTTACTGTCCGTGTTTTTTTTTTCACTATGTTCTTTTTTCTTTAAACATTTCTTGTTCATATTGTACTACACTATTCACAATCTTTTTCTGAGTTCTTTTTTTCTCCTTTTACATTTTTTATTTCTCTCATTACACTACCACCTTCCTTTACTAATCTGCGTAAGTAACTTGATTCTTCTCTTTTCCTTGTAAAAAATATATTTGCTTATATAACAATTCTTGTATTTTTTTCTTGATTTCTTTCATATAATTTCTTTTTCTTTGTCAAAGTACTTTCTATCATTATGTTCTAAATCTTCAAATGCATCATTATATGTTCTTTTATATTTTTTCTCTGCTTTTCTCACATCATATTACCACTTAAAACATGTTTTTATATTTTCCTTAAATATCATCTACCATTCCATGCTTTCTCATTTACCATGTTTATCCATTTGATTATTTTATATATTCCTTGTTTTCCTTTATCTCTAGCCATATTGCAAGACGGTCAGAAAATCCTGTTTCAACTACCTCCCCTTCTCCTATAACTAAACCTTCTGATACTATAACATAATCTATTTCAGTTCCATACATACCACTTTTGTAAGTCCATAAATTTTTGTCCCAAAGTTTTAACTTACCACATCGTATAACTTCTAACATTTTTCTCATATCATTTCCTCTCTTTTTACACTTGCCTCTTAAATCACTGTTAAAGTCTCCTGTTATTATAATATTCATATTTATCACTACATAGTATAAAATCTGATGAAATAAGCTTTCCCTTTCTCTACAATTAATATACACTTATAATGTTATAACTCTATATACTTGTTCTTTCCATTTTAAATCTATAATGGCTAATCTTCCCATTTTTGCTAAAGTTACAGCTGATATCTTTACTGCACTTCTACAGAATACATCTCTCATTTATCAATTTCTTGATTACCTTTCCTCCCCATAGTTTCTGTGTTTGTAATCTTTCTTCATTTATTAAAAATCTTGTGTCTTCTCATATACTTACATCTGCATCACATGTATTATACCTCTCCAAAATGCATATTCTTCTTACTATTCACATTTACAGAAAGCACTCTAAAATGTTAATTTTCCCTTTTCCTTAGATTCATTGTTTCATAAGTTTATAGCTAATTACTAGGCTAGCTTTCTTAATAGGCCATTCTAAGCCTAACCAATATCCTTCCCAAAGGTGAGAATCGAACACTGTACTTCATGTCTATGAGTCAAATACCGTAACCATTATACCAAGCCCCAATCTTTAGCTGTATATATTCTTTTTCATCCATTTCCCTTCTTTTCCCCCATTGTACTTATCCCTTTAAGTTTTCTTTTTCTGTCTTTTATCATTTTACCAATAAAATTATTTTTCCCTTTTACTAACTCCCAGTTTATGTCTTCTTCATCACTTATTTCAGAACCTTCTTCTATTTCCTCTTTATTATTTTTTATCATATATATTTCTTTTATTTTCAACACTTCTTAAATTTCTTCTCTTTCTTTTTCCTTACTCTTATTTTCAGTTTTGCAATCCATCCGTAACTGTCCAATTGTGTTGCATTTATAACATTCCAATTCACATTTTTTGCATCATTTCCCATTTCCCCACATATATAACATTTTTCTTTTGTCACAGTTACTTGTCAAATGTCCTTCTTTTCCACAAAAAAAATGTTTTGGGTTGTCCCCTGTATTTTACAACACCGCATCCCCTCCACATTTATTATGCTTGGTATACGCATAATGTTTTAACTTTCTCTTTTTAATACAATATTACAATCCCAGCCACCAGACCATAAACCCCTTTTGTCATAAAGTTTTAGAATATCAAGCACTTCTTTACATAAAGCTTTCAAATGTCCTTTCAAAGTCTCTCTTTCTACCTCTTTTCAAACTTGTACATGAATCTTCTTTTTGTTTCCTTGTTAAACGTTTTTATCACATAAAGATTTTTATGGGTTACCGTCTTCCTTTTTTCATATTCTCCAAAAAAAAATTCCATTGAAAAAACAGTCTCAAATATAATGTCACACTTCTTCTTCTTCTTCTTTCGGCTTTTCCTGGTTAGGGGTCACCACAGCAGATCACCTTTCGGCTCATAATTGGTAGTGGAGTTTTACAGTATTGAGTTACCAGCCCGGCGCCCAACATTGCACAGAAGGTACACACACACACACCCACTCACACCTAGGGGCAATTTAGAGTGTCCAATCCACCTACAGCATGTCTTTGGGATGTGGGAGGAAATCGGAGCACCCGGAGGAAACCCGTGCGACCACAGGGAGGATATGCAGACTCCACACAGAAGGCACCCCAGCCGAGAATTGAACCGGAGAACCTCTTGCTGTGAGATGACAATGCTAACCGCTGCACCACCGCGGCCACCTAAATATAATGTCACACTACAGGGCTAAAATATCCATTCCTGAGGACAAGGACTAGTAAAAGGAAAATAGTTATATTTATGAAAGCTTAAATAAAAGAGAGTTCATTTAGTAATTCTAGAATTCTAATCAGTTGTTACCTCAATACTTGTAACTGAAAAGCATAAAAAATGACCTGTGAGTGATAGTGTAAGCCCTCCCCCAACTTGACATTTTAACCACAAAGCTCTTACTTCTTGATTGCATACCTCTGATACACTAATACCCACCAGTTTGCCAGCCACACCTCCTTTCCCTTCTCTTCAGGGTTATTTTCCCATAGGGTAAAAAGTCCCTTATAACCTGTGGGAGTCTCAAAGAAGATGACACACATCCTCACTGTCCTGCAATGTTTTCCATAGCCAAGTGATTCATACAACATATAAAGGTCTCAATTTGTTCTTCAACACTTTCTTGCTGTTTAAAAATTGAAGACTGCAGTATTGTATATTAGAAGAACAGTCATTATCTTGCTTCATGAATGGTCAATATGAAGAGTGCTGAGAGGAGAAAAGGTGGTTATGGAAAACAGCAGTTACAGTGAATGACCAGTGATTTGGTAACTGGCATAGCCAAGCTAGCCTTCCTGTCACATCACAACCAGCCATTGTCGAAACATTGGAAGCAAATTTATACCTTGCACCACATACATGCTTATTCACCAGAGATCAATCACTGACCAAACACTAGTGAATAAATCAGTATTTCACATCATTTACACATGTGTGTCTGCTACTGTATATGTGCCAACTCACTACAGGTCAAGTAGTCGCTAAGCACTAGTGAACAAATACACTATCATATATGTGCTTTTGCATTACACATTGGCCAGTTGCTGAGGACCAGTAAGTGAGTATGCATCTGTTGTAATACATGCATTTATTTGTTATGGGTCAGCTTCTCAAGTGCACTAGTGAATGAATATGGACTAGTAAGTGAGTATGCATCTGTTGTAATATATGCATTTATTTGTTATGGGTCAGCTACTCAAGTGTACTAGTGAATGAATATGCTTCTGCTATCGTATATGCACTTATTCAAATGTGTGTCTGGTGTCATATATGCAACCTTAGGAAGGTTTGTATTGACCTCGCAAGGATGAGGGTTAAACAGAAAAGCTGCACCTCCCGCCCACACACACAAAATCCATGTATGAACACTTGTATGTCTCTATTTGAAGGATCTGTGTTTCAAGCTTTGATTTTGTTACTAAAAGATAGGTCAATGGTTTGTGCGATGACAGGTTCACAGAGAACACTGTAAAGCTATCAAGAACAAGTGAACCTCTCTGCTAAAAAGCTACAAACCACATCAATATTTTCAGATTCAGAGAAAGTTTAGAAAATGTTACCTGACCACTTTAATAAACTACCTTCCATAGACTCATGTGCCATTCTAAAAAAGTAGTAGGTCTTTATAATTCCAGGTCTATCAAACAGGCCATATAGCCAAAAAAATAACAAGAATAGAACCAGTTGTTATGTCCAGTGTTCTTTGATTTGGTGAGTAGAGGATTCCTCATGAAACAATTACCCTTGTCATTTCTCCTGAAATCATGATACATATGTAACATTTTCTTACAGGCCACCTTTTTACTGAAACTGAAAAAAACATTCCCTGGGTTTGAGAAAGACTGTAGGTGCAGTTGTGGACAGCCTATCACTGTTTGCTTGTATACATGATGAGACACGATGCTCATTAGGAATGAATCCCGATAGGAAGCAGCACAAGGACATGACCTCATTAAATATCCCACTTGCAGATGCAACACGGACTGTGGGAAGTGCACGTAGTAATAAGTTCAGCTGTAGGTAAATAGAAACACAAGCAGTGCTTATTTGTAGAACTCATGCCCCTATGTGATGCTGCAAGATCCCACATTGGTGGCAAGACAAAGTGATTTGGAAGCCTTAAAGAGACCTGATTTATGTGTGCGGATTTATTTTCTGATCAAAATAGTTTGGGAATGGGAGTACAGGAAACTGATAAAAAAGAGGAAGCAAGAGATCTGTCCACAAGCAGAGGGTAAAAGCATAAGGTGAAAATGTTGGGAATGAGTATGATGGAGGTGAGGAATAAGGGGAATTATTTTCCAAGTCCAGTCCTTTGTATTGCTTGTGGGTATGACTTATCCTTCTAAATCTTTCTTTTCCATTAATAAAGTTCCACTTTGGGCACTTGATAAAATGACAAGCCTGTAGAAAATCCATACTTTTTTCAGACTACATCTATAACAACTGATCAGGTTGTTAACATAGCCACCTGTACTATATGTAATAGGTATTACTCACCCCAGCACTCTTTGTGGTGCTCTAGCCATGTCCTGTGCAGCTGCTCATTCCCTGTAATAGCTTCAGGGGCTGTGAAGAAGAAAATGGGAATGTGTTGCAAATATGCATGGTATTCACACACTGGTAGTTTGTATGTGGAACTTACACTACATAGGTGGCGTGTGCACTCTAACCTCAGTCTCCCATTGTCCTGGCAGGTCAAGATTGCATCTTTTTAGGTTGCTATAGTGCTGATGACACTGTTCCCCATGTGGGGGATCCCTGTGGCACATTACTGCCTACAACTTTGCTTTGTATTGCGGACCTTCCTAGCCCTCTTTCAGGAGCCTCTTGCTATTATCCTGATTTAATGGGTAGATGAATATCTTAGATTCCTCCACACATTACGTTTGTGCTTAAAATGCTTGAAGTGTACCACTGCCTTCTCCCTCAAATGATATCATTTTGCAGGTGAGAAATTGTACAGGAAAAATGGTAGAAAATCTGCAGTTACACTCATTTTCAGGTGTGCCAGCTGTCACACAATGGCAGGTCATTTGCATGACTGGTGGTGAGACAGTTCAATAAATGTAATATGTGACAATGTTTGAATAAAGCAGATGAGGTGTGAAACATGGTAGATCCTATGCTGCTAGTAAACTATACATTGCAGTGACTCCAATTCATTATGTGGTATGTGGAATTACAGATATCCCCCAGAGCCATAAGCTGAACCAAACATGCACAGTGTTGCCTGCAGGTACACAGGGTCCCAGGCATGTTTAGAACACTGCAGAGTTTAGCTAGCCAGCACAGTGCAGAAACTGTTCTTTGTTGAGTTCTCATTTGCACAATTATTGTGCCCAGGCACCTGCATTTGCATGATATAAGGCTGAGGAAAGGCACTGAGCCTCATCACACCATGGAACAAGACCTGGAGTGGTAATTTTCATTCCTGTAACAGATTCATATCACAGCGCTCACTTCTTTCAGAGTACCTGCTTTACATTTAATAAGGGAAGTCTTAACTTTTGCAGCTGCAGTTATTAAACTAATGTCTACTGATAGCTTCTTTGGTAATTAACGTCATATAAAACTGACAATATTTTCACAGGTTAAAGAACAAAACTGCACTGAGAGAAAAACTGCTAGGATAGGTAGTGGTGCTGAAGTATTGCTAAGCCTAAAGGCAAACACACCCATCTGCACCTACTACTCAGAATGTGTGTATACATCATTCAGCCTGGGCTTGCAGCATAGTTTGATTAAACTAACTGACTGACTGTTGTATTCCTTATATGTACTCTGCATTTGCCAAACTGCTCTTAACAATGTTAGGTCTCATTAATGTCATTCTGGGGAGTTACAATGGTAAAGCTGTTGTATTGTGGGGGACATTTGGTCAACATGTCATGTGCTTCACACTGGATGCACTGCCTGGATATAGAAATAGGAATATCAGACATATGAACAACATGGTGTATGTGGAAAGAAGACAACAGTGTTCAAAGGGGATTTTGGGGTCACTCCAGACCAAAATGTTCATATCAGTGCTTTACAGATCAATGTCTAAATGAAAGTCAAGGCACAAACATACAGATGAGTCTGCAGACAAGCCTATCAGGAAGGCAATATTCTAGGATGCAGAGAATGAGGTGCTCATCCAGGCCGTCCATCTCTATGGTCAACAACTATTTGGTCTGGAAGATGCAGACCAGGGCTGGATCTGGAATGATCTGGTGTTGGACATAAATGATCACAGAACCACTGACATTAATTATGCTGATAAACAGCATTTTATCCACTTGGCACAGGAAGGTAGGTCAACAGGTGGTGGGCCATTGGTCAAGCTACCCCCCCCCCCCCCCCACACACACACACACACACACACACACACACTCCTGACACAGTGGCCTTTTGCAGCCCCTTTCCCATTAAGCCCACCCAATCCTAGCCCATACATACAACTTTACTCTTTTTCCTACTTGTCCTCCATACTCAGAAGTCTCCCTGAGAATGGCAACAAGAAATGTGTTTCTTCCCTCACCTATGCAACTGATGAAGACAGTGCCCTGCCTTTTATGCATTATTATTTGGCTTGCTTATGTCTGATGCACAGTGAGTCCAGCCTATGTATAGGTGAACACTGTCTGGTATTTGTTTGAATACATTTGTTTTAATGTAGAATAGCTACTTTAGTCTTTTTGCTATAGGCTGAAGCTATGTGCAATCCACTGTCACTTTGCCAGCCCCACAGCATACCCCATCCTCCTCCTTTTAACATGTTCATCCCCTACAGCTGACTCCTCCTCCTCTAGCTCCGCCCCCAGGTGATATAGCCCTGCATGTGGCCCCCTTACTGTATCTTTCTCCTCAGTATCATAGTGTGTAACATTGCACATACTGTAAATATTTTTAAATAGGTGCTAGGATCATGCTGCGGGGTGCCATATCAGATGAATCCAGACAGTGAAAGTGTGCCTTCAGCAGCACAAAGACATGCACAGTTATGTTCCTTTTTTGTGATTCGGTAAAATTGTACCTGTGCTCTGGTCTGTTTCATTTCATGGATTTCTGAGGGGTGTCATCAGCTAGGGTCCCAGGGCATATCCGACATCACAAATAAGATGTCCCTGGGGGATATCACCCATTGCAAAATGGTGGTACAGGTCATAGGTGAGTCAAGAAAGCTGCCTGGGTGGCCTACACACACATTGTAGATGATAGCCTGTGCATTACAGGTCACCTGGCAGGTGATGAAATCATACCCTTTTTGGTTCACATACCTACTTTCCAGTTCTCCAGGTGGGGCCTTTATTTCAATGTGAGTGCAGACTATGACTCCCATAACCTCATTGAAATAGGCTACATTATCAAAGTATTGCATAGTGTTCCCTTTGTCTTCTATGGTATGTAGAAACCACATATGCTGTACAATATTCTGCAGCATGGCACAGATGAAATGCAGGAGAACTCTCAAGACAGATGGCTGAGAGACTCAACTAAGTCCCTAGTAGGTCACTGGAAGGACCCTCTGGCTAGTACATGTAAAGCAACACATATCTTGGTATTCACTGGTATAGATCGTCTACAACTCCCAAGCGGATACAGATAAGGCTGAATATATCCACTATGCCTTGCATTGTGCCTATTCACATATTAGTGATTCATAATGTCAGTGTGACACAGTGCATGACAGGTTAACACTTGTTGGGTAACACAGTGACATAGAGTGACAACAAGCAGTTCTGTGGCTTTTGGCTGCAATATGAGTAAGGTGAAATATAAATTATCCAATGTGGTGGCAATGCCTAACAGTTTTCAGAATTCAGCATGAGCACAGAGAATCAATCGCATTCAATTCCATAACGTGCAGCTCCACAACATGGCATTTATTCATTTCTGAATTCCTCTGCTATCTTGATTTGCCTCATTTGCATACACCAAACTGCTCATTTTAATAACATTGTTTATTACCATCTCATTATATGGTCATTTTCATATACCACACCCAGCTTTGCTGCTCCACAGTTGCCATTAGCAATATGTGAGCATTGCACATATCCTCCTCGTGGCCACTTGTCAAGCAAATTTGCCAACCACAATGTGGCTATGTTTTCTGAATCCTAGCCATTATGTTTTGACTGTGTACTGATCTTCTTTTAACTCTCGAGTATTAATGCACCAACATTACTGAGTTAGTAATATTTTATTATGTACTCGGCTCCACAACTAGGTGATAGAAGAGAAGAGAATGCAACCAGACTGTAGTTTGTTTGTTTTTTTTTTTCCAGCCAAGACTTCTTTTTCTTACAATGCACTCTGTTTCTATGATATGGAATCATTGTGCCTTTCCTCCAGTCACAGCACTGAATCATTCACTTTCACTTATAGATTGATTACATGCTTTTCACCACTAGTGACATTTCTTTACAAAGTTACTCACAGACAAGTACAGCGTCATATAAATGAAATTAATAATATTTCCAACAGCAGCTAGATTGGCTTCTGACCTAACCAGGGATGTCTGCAACTTTTACTAACCTCAACAGATCGCAGTTGTTTTCTGCTTAAGTGGGGAGAGTGCATTCCCATTTTATTTTAGAAATGGATAAGGATTTGATTAACATCACTATTATTTTTATTATTATTATTATTATTTTTATTGAAATTTGTTTACTGGGAACGTATGACTGTGTTGAAAGAGACCACTTTCAGCTGAGGCCTGCGGAAAAAAAATCTCCAGAATAATGCAAAGATACAAAAATGCCCACAATTATGTAAACATATCAAAGAATGAATACCACAGCAGAAATAGTTCAAGAAAATATAATCTGGTTGTAATATATACAGTTAATCTGAGAATAAATATTTCTGCTGCATAGAACAAGAAAATAAAGAGAAGAGAGAAAAAAAAGCAAGGAGGCAGTTGTAAAAAGGGGATGAGGGGGTAAGGAAACATGAGCTGAAGAGTTTATTAATATATCAGTGTAAGGTAAGAGGTTGAGCTATTAGTGTGGTGTGCAACTTTTAGGCAGGAGAAGGACATGGGGATAACTATGCTTAGGTAAGAATTTTTTTAAGATATATTTAAAAGTGCAACGGTTTGTGATGGCTGTGATGGATAATGGGATGGCATTCCAAATTTTGTCAGCAGAGTAGGAGTAAAGACATTGGTCAGGATTTTTATTTCCTTTGTAAATGGAGATTAGTTGCTTATCATCAGAGTGGAGAGGTCTGTTTGGGTAGTATCTTAGCAGAATGTTACTAAGCCCAGGACATGCTAAAGGTTTATGAATTACTTGCTACAACACAGCTGTAGGCAAGTGAGGTGATGGGGAAGTTTGAGCCATTTTAGGTTTACAAAGTCTTCTGTAGGTTTGGAAATACATGTCTGCTTTATACTTATGCCATTGTTTCATGCTAAACTACAGAATGCCCTCTCCCTTACTGAATGGATTAGGATAGCAGGCAAAAATCATAGCATTAGAACTTGGCTTGAAAGTTGTTTCTAAAATCATGTACAAATAAGTAGACAACAGTGCCACAACCGTATTGGGAAGTGACATATTGTGTGCTCAAAGGATCTATGCTAACCATTACATGGCACCATCATTGTGAATAACATGCAAACTGCTTCATATTCATGAATGGTTCATAAATTAAAATACAGATCACTGTGCCCAACAACTTGTCAGCAAATATTGCTAAAACCAAAGGCAGTAGGAATGCTAATTACCATTGGGACATATGCTATGTGCTTTACAACTGTCCAACTCTGTCTTCATTTAAAAATCTTGCCATATCACAATTGGACTCAAACAACTGTAATTCCTAAAGTATGTGATTACTAACACTCCTTTAACCTTCATCTGTCTGCTTTTCTATTATTTTTGTCTGAATTCCTATTTGGAAACTAAAACTATCTTTATCAGAGTCAGGGTCACTTTTGTCCTATAGTCGTTTGTGGACATACTTAGCAAACTTCAGTCTGTATTCCTTAATAACAACTCCTCAGTTTGTTTTCTCAAACATCCTTTACTGGAACATAGGAATCTATACTTTTGTCAGTTGCTACTCTCTACTCCTTGGCTTTACTTTGTCCTTATACACTTATTGTATTGCCAGTTTGGTCAGTTGCTACTCCCTACTCCTTGGCTTTACTTTGTCCTTACATACTTATTGTATTACCAGTTTTGTAAGTTGCTACTCTGTACTCCTTGGCTTTACTTTGTCCTTACATACTTATTGTATTACCAGTTTTGTAAGTTGCTACTCTGTACTCCTTGGCTTTACTTTGTCCTTACATACTTATTGCATTACCTGTTCTGTCAGCTGCTACTCCCTACTCCTTGGCTTTACTTTGTGCTTACACGCTTATTGCATTACCTGTTCTGTCAGCCTGTACTCTCTACTCATTGGCTTTACTTTGTCCTTACACACTTATTGCATTACCTGTTCTGTCAGCCTGTACTCTCTACTCCTTGGCTTTACTTTGTCCTTACATACTTATTGCATTACCTGTTCTGTCAGCCTGTACTCTCTACTCCTTGGCTTTACTTTGTCCTTACACACTTATTGCATTACCTGTTCTGTCAGCCTGTACTCTCTACTCCTTGGCTTTACTTTGTCCTTACATGCTTATTGCATTACCTGTTCTGTCAGCCTGTACTCTCTACTCCTTGGCTTTACTTTGTCCTTACATGCTTATTGTATTACCTGTTTTGTCAGCTGGGCACCTCTACTTATTTCTCCTTTTCAGACCAGCTTTGCTAATTCTTTGCGCATTCACTCAAGTAATGACTTCTATTAATCCTTTATCCTGGTTAGGAAATTCAGTAAAACAAGCAAATGTATATTATTGTTGTGTATTAAAAACTAAAAAAGAAATGTATATATACATATATATGTGTGTGTGTGTGTGTGTGTGTGTGTGTGTGTGTGTGTGTGTGTATACATACATAGATATTAAATATCTTTTCTATGGCACTGAAGGGTACTATGTGGTGGTGTATACAGAATGTATACATATACATCATGCAGCTTTTCTCCTTGGGTCTGTATTGAAAATATAATCATCTAAAGCAGACCTACTCAGATGTCTGTGCTGTAATATTATTTCAATAAGTCATATGACTGACAGCTGTGAATAGTTTCCTAATCAGCAGCACATGCATTTTAATAGTAAGTCTACAGTAGATTTCTGCAGCACCATAAATCAAAGATGAAAGAATTCGCCACTTAGCATTTTGGCAACACATGTTATTATGGACAGCTTGCAGTATCAGCCAAAACCCTTTAGGAGGCTAGATGTAGAATCATAAAAATAAGTGGCAGATAATGACCGCCAGAATGATTCAATTCATTCACTCTTCTTTCCTAACATGTAATGTACAGCTCCAATGTCATCTGAGGATTCTCCTTCCTATCTGAATTAATATTATTATTATAATTAATACTTGTAGTCATATGAGTCTTTTCTACTCATTATTTCATTGCCCAGTTGTGCATTTTGTTATTTTCTGTCCCAATACCTCACTCTGAGCGTATTCCATGAGCTTACCACCCTTCCTTTGAGAAAATGTTTTCTCCTGTTGCACCTTACTCTACTACCCATAGCTTCAATTCACACATCCCTTATTTCCAATCATTCTCTTTTTAACAGATATTTCTTTCCTGCATCCTATTTATGATACAGATCATTTTATTTTATGCTTCCTCCCCCAGCCAGGAAAAATATACTGAAGCACTTTAGTCAGCGCTGTAAATTTTGCCTCAGAACCAGTACTTTGTGCTCCTTCATTTTTAAGTTAAATATACTCTGTTTTATCTTTGAACAGACATGACCTCCAGAAAGTTTTATAAAGACACTTTCATGCTACAGCAGGGGGAAACATCCATTCATTGAGTTATTTAATGCTTATTCGACCAAATAAGATCTACTGGGCATTAATGGCTTCATTCAGATTTGGTCAAGAGACTCATCTAGTTATACAAAGAGAAATGGGAGATTTTGGAACCTAAGCTACATATGATCTGCTGTATGAAATTTAATTCCAAGTCATTATGCTGTACTGCCAGACAAAAACGTATTGCAAGCAATACTGGGTTTTAAGCAGTAACATTTAACAGTAGCACTTAACATGTAAGAAAGGCCCATATTTCCGCATTTCACAAGTAAACGATAAATGATGTGCACCCCTCAAAAGCGCCCTAGTAATCATTTCACAGTACAGTGGACACGCTAAGGACCTAAGAAGAATTCTGACCCTCACTGCAGTAACAGAGGAAAAAAATCACTTAATGTGTGTGTGTGTGTGTGTGGGGGAAGGGGGCAGATTTTGTAGCTGTGCGAAGAATGTATTACAAGTTGACATCTGCTCAGTATAAAGCCAGTAGTTTTCTGTGTTTTTCTTTTTTTTGTGCTTCTCTGGTTAGTATAAATAACGTTTTTTTTTTATTTTGCTGAACTAGATGAGAAAGCCAGTAACTGGACAGGATCGGGAACATTCTCTTTGAAGTGGTTCTGGCAGACTTCCATCTGATGCTGGGACGTAGGTGAAGGATTTGGTCATATCACATGAGAAGAACAGATGCCAAATGACCCACAGATATTCCCACCAGTGATGAACAATCACATTTCAGGGATCTCTCTCACAGCTTATCTACAACGTTAATGACAACTACAGTAGTCATTCACGCGATGCATGTTAATGTATATTCTGCTATTCCTTCCAGTACCCCAGTATCACTCTGACTCACAGGACTTATGTTGTTCTACTTGCTTTTGCCCCACAGCATGAGTGGGATGTCTGAATTTCTTAACAGGAGCCCTTTCAGTTAGTACAGTCAACAAACAAACATGCCAGAACACACGTTTCCTGACAGTTTGTGTCATTTTAACTGGAATTCTGACTTTGGGTACACACCCTTCTTGGGAAATAAGCAGTTAGTGAAAAGAAAGGTAGAACAGTGTTATGAAAACAGTGCTGTGTTTGCATTTTTACCTACAGTTATTTAACAATTTCTTGTTTACATAGACATAAAAGCATCTGCAGTTTGATTTTTGCTGTAGTAGCATAAAGAAATATAATTTATTAGTTAGTTAATGTGGAATACAGAACAAGTATTTGGGTAGAAAAAGGCAAAATAAGAAACATGCATGTCATATGTGCTATTTCTTCCTCAGAATGGGGAACATGTGATAAATATGCCTCCAGTAAATGCAGTTATGATAAAGTTGTACTGCTCTGCCAAGTTTCTCAATGTCATGCCAAAGTTCCAGAACTACTTTTGCATGTTTTAATTTTAAACTTGCATAATGAGTTTCTAAATACCAGCCACTTCCACAAATGTTATAAGCTATAATAGTACTGTAAATGCTGCATCATGGCATTGGATTTTCACAACACGTTTTTTTAAAATACATTTCTAGTTTGAATGCAGTAATATACAGTACATTGTGAGTCAGACGTACAGTTCATGAGGGTGACTAACACATACTTAGACAACTTCTGGTATGATCATTATAGAAAAATATGCTGAGCATGCAGGAAGTCCCACCAAAGCTAGAAATTCAGTTCTTATGTTACATATCATAAAAGACATGAATTAAACTTAACACACAGCCATTTCAAAAAAAAAAATATATATATATATATATATATATATATATATATATGTATTTGTGGTCCCATGTGAACACATGCATACACATACACATGTATAACCATATGCATATAAATATATAAGAAATTAAAAAAAAAGGTGACAGCAAAAGACTAAGCCTAGATGTGAAATGTATCAGGCTCTCAGGAATCCTGTTATCATAAAAACTATGGCAGTCCAGCATTTCTAGCATTAGTTGAAAAATAAATAGCCCTACCAGCTCCAAGAACTGACCATTCTGTTGAGAAGTGAATGTAAACATCACAAGGTGACTACCACTGAGAATGTTGTAGAATTATGGCACTGTCTGTGCAGTTTTGGATAGATTTATTGTTGCTGCAGTCAGTACCTTTAGTAAGTAAGTGGAAGCGAACAGCTGTCTGTGGACAGCTACCTCTTATGTCCTTCTAGAATCTGTGTCTCCCTGATCTCTGTGTGGTGCCAAACATTCAGCTTTGAGTTCTGAACTTCTTATTAGTTAAGCAGAAGCAGTACACTGATAAATTTTATCACCATAGCTGGTGTAAGATTTGTGGTCATTTGAAAGCTTTGTCTGACACTTATGCATAGCCGGCCTTAGGCATAGGCCAACTAGGCAGCCGCCTAGGGCACCACTTTATCAGGGGCACTTTTCTAGTATTTATTTGTTATATGTAGACCAGGATGGGGGCATTGGCAGGTGTGGTGGGAGGCACAATGGACCCCTTTTGCCTAGGGCACCAGTTGACTTAAGGCCGCTCCTGCACTTATGTTCTAAAGCTGACCATGCAGTACTTCAGGTATTTTGTTTTCATTCATGGGCTACATAGCAGTTACAAGGCAATTTAGTCTTCTGACCATCAGCATCTTGCCAATAACCATTCTCAGGCTATTACCTGAGGTACTGATATAAGGCAGTGACAGGGAAATAAATTTGCGTTGTCATGCATAGTTTTGATAAGATACACACCAAGACTACAAATGTATGTGATAAATAAAGCGGCTGCTCTGTCTCACCTCCAGTCCGGTGCTCTGATGAACTGGGGAAATCACAAATGGTCCATGAAGACCCTACGTGAGTATGACCATTGATCATTTTCATTTAGGTAAAAATGCCCAAGCAACCCATTCTAGAGAAAATGAACATATTTTCCTGTACTTAATGTGATTGTTGGTTTATTTAATTATTGGCAGTAGTTGATATGTTATACTGATCACAGTGGTTTTGAGGCCTAGCTGGCTATGCAATGGCTATACAATGGCTTTCACCTGCCGGTTCACAGACAAAACACTGAGTACTGTTGTAAATCTGCTTTTATTTCTGATTCCAGACTACATGCTGACAATGGGGTCTGTCTAAAGACTCATATTTGTTTTTGATTTTTTTTCAGTTGTTTGTTAAACTTGTTGTTGCATTCATCCAGGATCCATTTTCAAATGCACAATTTAAAAAGTATGAATCCACTCTACATGGTTTTAGAAATGTAATTTGTATTGCTCAAGAAATGGAGTTATGCGAAAAGTAGGTAAACCCAGCCAGTTTAAGCAATATGTTTTAATCAAAGTATAACCAAAAATAATGTGGGAGAACTACAAGTCAGGCGTAGAAATGCCTTCATAATGGTTGAGAGCATAACTGCCTAAAGTCAACCTAAAAAAAGAAAAAAAAAAGATGCGTGTGCTATGAATTTTCATTCTCTGCAGATTCTGACTGCATATGTTTGGTGTGGCTGCAGGTAAACAGGTCCCCTTGACACAACAGGAAGTAGCTCATCTGATGTAGAGAACGTTTACCTAACCTCCTGCTAGCTCATCCACTGTCTTTTTGTCCCTCCATCCACCCCCCCCCCCCACTTCATATCTTCTGGAGTCCATCCATCGTCACGTGTTCCTGCCCCTCTTTTCATCCCTCAAACTAATACTGAATTTCAGGCTGTGGCATCAAGGAACTTAAAGGCATCATGGGTGGTCTTGCCAGCAGCTGGTTCCACAAGGAAGAGGGATTTCTACTTTATCATCTACCCTCCTGTCCCTCACCCCTCCTTTACACTTATCCTGGAAATGTCCAAGGATTGCATCCCTCTTTATGGACCATGCCTACCCTCAGGAAGTACTGAGATGAACATCCCTCCCTGCTAGCACCTCAAATTCCCGAGCTGGTAATTGAACCCAGGTCACTTGGGCCATTATCCCAGTACTCCATGGTGCTGGCGTAGATATCAGTTCACTCATTTTAATGAAGTAGCATGAATACCACTACTGTATGAGAACTATCCATTGTGAAATACACTTTATTTTTCTCTTAGCTGGTCTAAGAAAAAGATAATAAAAGCACAGTCTCTATTGAGCTTTGTGCTTGGTACTAGTTTCCAATTTGCTTCAAAACTGAAAGGTCCTGCTATTTTCATTATATACATACCTCTCAATTCTCCATATTTTTACAGAACATCCAGAATTTTTGCCTCATATTTTTGGCTTGTTCCTCATAAAATGAGTGGTTTTCTGGCAACTCTTTGAGGATTGAAGTCACTAAATAATGATATACATTCCAGTTTCAGACTTCATATCCTTCAGAAAATGCATGCTAATATAAATCATGTTATTCTAGCAACTTTCCAAGTTTATAAGAGCAATATTTAAAAACTGTCCCTATTTTAGACTTTGTCCAGATTTTTTACACTAAGAGGTTGAAAGGTATAAATATATATTTCCTTTAAATAAAAAGACCAGAAGAAACCTTAAACAAAGGCATCTCTAATGTGATACAAAATATGCATTAGTATATGTTTGAACAGGCCATTATCTTTGAAACTTGTATTATATAGTTTAGAATAAACAGAAATGGCAAAGATGTTGTATATGTACTAGTACTAGGTCGAAGATGTCAATTTCTTGATTCAGAGGACACAGATATATTTTAAGATTACGTTAGACCGTATGCAAGAAGTCAATATTGCAATGACAAGAGGATTTCAGCATAGCCATAAAAGTCATTATATGGATGTGTCACACTGTTGTGTAAATCATGACTCATCAAAGCATGATTCACTACACACAGGATGCAGAGCAAGACCTGAATGAAATATTGATTAGATCAGCAGGATTTGATCTTCTGTCTTCCCTGAAGGAATAAGCTACTTCCCCAGACCTGCAGATACATGCCAGACTTTTCTGCATAAATGGGGCTCCTTTTCCCCTTTTTTCCTTATATCTCCTTCCTATCCCATCTACTGTTTTTTTTTTGTTTACATTTAGTATCAAAAATGAAAAAGCTGTGGATTCAAAGCATATTTTACCAAGCCACTAGCTTTTATTTTATAACCTTAATGTTCCGCTGCATGTCAGCTTGTGAACAGTTTCTCCACAAATATATAATGGTCTGTACTTGACAGACTGTCTACATCATATCCTACAGCTAAGTAATAACTCAGCAATCTAACTGGTTAGCTCCAATATGACAACCATCGACCCCTCTTTAAATCACTAGAATTTATCACTGTTCACAATCCTGACAGAAATTAAAAAAAGAATAGGCTATGTGACCATACATTTCTAATTTTAGACCCCAGGCAATATTCATATCCTCCAATGCTGCATTTATAGGATAGTCTAAGTCATGTCTTCTTTATTTTCCAACCAACTGAACAGAACCTTCACACCACCCCCCACACACACACACACACACACACACACACACACACACACATAGACTGTACTGTTGCTATATTTTTACTACTATTATTGTGGAATGTAAAATTCCAATTGTAATTCATTGTTAATGATTCAGACTGTACAGTTGCTAGATTTTATTATTGTAGAATGTAGAATTATTTTTTTTACTGTAGAATGCTGCATAAAACTGTATGTCTTCTTTGCTTTGTATGTGTATATGCTAATACGTTTGTCATTGTTAATGGAGCTTTTTTCCTCGGGCCTCCACTGAAATGGGCTCTTTTTAGGCCCAGTGGACTTCCCTGGTCATAAAAAAGAAATAAATAAATTTGGGCTTATGCATCACTTAAAATTTCAGAATGGTGTATAGGAAATAAACAAATATAAAGGTTATTTATTTTAATGGATTTCTGCATAAAAGACAACATCTGATAATTTAATACTGTTTAAAGCCTAATCCATCTCATAATAACTTTTGTAAAACACTGTGTGAAGGTAGATATTTTTTCAGGTTAGCATTAAAGCAGCATCAATTGCTGGTAGCGGTGTTCAGAGCAAATCTGAATTCATTCTTCATTTTGGCAACTGCAGCAAACACAGAAGAGTATGCACACACACGTGCGCACTCACACACACATGCGCACGCACACACACACACACACACACACACACACACACACACACACACACACACACACTGATTAATGCATCTGAAATCATAACACAAAAGAAATACTAAAACCACAGATATTGTAAATGTACAGGGTTTCCCAACTGCTGAAAAACAAAGCAAAAGAGGAACAAACAGCAGGAAACTGTATTTGCAGATTTAGTAGTAAATTTCCCTGCCACTTCAAGGTTACATATATTATACATATATATTTATATATTATTATGTGTGAACTTGTACATATAGGCAAGGTAGAGTCAGATTAAGATGGCCTACAGCCTGGGAATGAAAGTGGTCTATAGACTTGGAAAGTTATCTTGGTGTTGGGGAGGCAGCTGACACTTGTACAGCTAAATTTAGTTGGTCTTGCACTCCTCAAGTGACACTGGTTATGGGCCCAGACTTCTTTAGCAAAGGTGGTTTCTCCCTGTCTCCTGCTCTGGAGCTAACTCCTGGGAATAGCGTGGGGCAGGTGGTGGGATCACTGGAGTTAACTCTTGGGAATAGCGTGGGGCAGGTGGTAGGATACTCACGTCCTTCTGGCTGTACTCCATACAGTTAGAGTTTGTGCCAATGGACAAGAGACTTACCTCACCATAGCTTGAAGTGACAGAAAGGAGAACTTTCTCGGTTGCTTGGACATATGCATCTAACAGCCATTTAGCTTACTAAGCACTCTGATTCTGCCCCATGACCCCACAGTTCTATTAGGAGATTTCACATGTGGGTATTCATAGAGATACATGAAAAATATTGATTAGGAGGAATGGCTTGCCTAGCAAGAACATGGGTGGGTAACTGTTATCTGTCTTCTGAGCTAGCTATGGTTCATCCATAAGAAACACCATGTTTGAACAAATAGATTTCCATAAGTGTACTTGTTTCCTGGACGACCTTCAACCAAAGCTCAGTGATAAAGTTTGTAGTCATGTCATCAGACCAACTGTGGTATGTTCTGGACAGCTGAGTCAAGAAAAGTGCTGAGCTGTCAGCTGATCAACACCATTTTGTGAATCAAGTTAGATGGCCATGTCAACAGGTAGACAAGCAAGGTAATCACAAATATTTAATGAGGATTTTTTTGGGGGAATGCCTTGAAGATGCTTATCTGCAGGATGATTTCAGTTTCTACCTCTGGAAGAGCTTCTCTTATATACCTGGGAAGGTTAAGGTGTGAAATCTAAATGGACTTTGTTCAAAACATCAGTAACGGAAGTCGTGGCAAGTAGATGTACACAAAGTTGGTCAGTGCTTGTCACTGCAGCAGCCCTAGAATCTACTGGTCGACACCTACAGTGAGAAAAGCCATTGAGTTAAAGAAAAATATCCTTCCATCCAATGCCGGGGGGGAGGGGTGCTCTGGATGTGACTGCTAGGTATAAACAGGACAGCAGAAGGTGCAGCAGTTACCAAAGTAAACAAATAGGTGTGGAATAAATTTGGTGAAACCAAGGAGAATAACTTTAAAAGCACCATAAAGAGGTTCTGGCACTAGCCAATGGCGCTGTTTAGGGAGACAGACATTGTTGAGTCTGTTATAAGCAGGGGCAGAGTAATTCTGACCTCAGCTGAGAAAATTTCAATCCCTAGAAAGAGCACTGTGAATCCTATGGATGTACCCTTCTATCACAAGCAATTGATGAAAGCTAATCCATGAGTCACTTCAGTGATTACAATTTGTTTGTTAGCCATGTAAGTGGGCCATGGACACTTTTTACCCACAACCTGAACTATTTGCAGAACACAGTAAAGATTCAAATGTTATATACAACTTAGGATATCATAATGTATTGTATGTAGTTTCCATCACAGGCAGATTAACAGTGAAAGTATTACTGTCTTACATTAACCAAATGTATAGCAATAAATAGTTTCTTAATATACAACATTAAAAATATGCATAAACATATTCAAGGAGGGTTTTTTAAGATTCCTGGTCATCTATGAGCTGTTCTCTGAATGAGATCTAGATAAACTCAAACATTGTATTGACAGGAAGAGAAGAAATTTAGGTAGCTAGGAAATTGGTTTAGCCAAAACCATGTGAATTATGAGCCTGTAGTTTCAGCTTTCTGTAACTAACAAATTTTCCCCAAAAGATAGAGTAGCCATGGTTGTTTCAACCATCTTGCATTAGCTCATTCCAAGTAGCTGGGGAGATGTTGGAGATGGTCTTTTCTGTGACAGATAGAGTAAAAGAAGACCTTGTGAGTGAGGTGGATTTTTGTAGAAGAGACCTTATGAGGATATGAGGAAGTTATGGATAGCTTGTTTGTCAGGGGTGGACAACCCGAAGTAAAGAAGTTTAAAGATAAGAGTTGCCAGAGAATATATTGCTCTTACACATGGAGGAAGCCATTTTACTCTAGCAAGTGACAGTGATGTTACCAACATTTAGAGAGTACTGCAATGTGGCACATTTTATTGGTAGTTGTTTGTATGTGTGTATTGTTGTGAGGTGAATTATAAAACAGCTAGGGAGACCATATTCTAGTTATAGTACAAACATGTTAATATTTATTTTACTTCTTTGCTTTGTAGGTTAAAAGGTTTGAAAGTTTGTAGAAAAGTTGAAATTGGCTGAATACCTTTTTCATTAGTTACATATGTTTGGTATCTGACAGCTTCTGAGATATTTTTTATTGTTGAGCTTAGGTAAATAAAATGATAAAAATCACACATTATCCCTCTGCACAAAGGAATAAATTCAACAGACATTAATAACTTTAGACCTATAGCAATCTTATCTCCCTTCACCAAAATACTTGAAAAACATGTTCAAAAACAGTTGTTGGACTATCTCCTGCAGGAAGAACACTTAACCCCTAAACAACATGGCCTCTATCCCTCCCATAGTACTAGCACTGGCTTTCTAACCTATATAGATACTATCAATAAAGCTAGAGATAATGGCAAATTAGTCTCTTCCTTATTTCTAGATTTTCCTAAAGCCTTCAATACAGTTTGCACAGCCAACTTCTACTTCAAATGTCCTTACTAGATCTCTCTCAGCTCACCTTTCAGTGGTTCAAAAGCTACCTGTCCAGTAGGTATCAGTCAGTAAAATGGCACTTCACGCTCTCTCTTTACCTCCCAGTCACCACTGGTGTACCACAAGTCTCTATCCTTGGTCCCCTCCTCTTTAACATTTTCACCCACACCCTCTATACATCCACATAACAGGCCGCCCTAGTACAATACGCAGATGATTCCACTCTCATTTGCACATCTGACAACATGGTACACCTCCAAAAAAAATTCTCAAGAAGCTTTAACAGCCACTAAAACATGGCTTCATAGCTCACAACTTATGCTCAACACAAAAAAGACCAAACTACTGCCCCCCCCCCTAAAATCCCTTTCCCATGAAAAAAAAATTAAAATCCTCTCTCTTGATATTACAACCAATGAAGTCACTTCTCATAACAAACTGTTAGGGGTGATAGTGGATGACAATCTAACATTCGACCTACGTATACAAAATCGCATAAGAAAAACTCATCAAGAAGTAGAGATGCTTTACAGAGTCAAAAGTCTGGTTATTGACGCAACTAAAACTACACTTGTCACTACTTACGTAGTCCCCTACCTACTTAATGATGTTCCAATTCTCACTAATCTCCAGGCTTCACAAAAATTAACACCAGAACAATGCTATAGCAAAGTTGCTAAATTTGCAGCACATACCCCTTTCAGAACCCACCACTGTATAGCACTGAAAAGCCTTAATTGGTTAGAACTGCCACATCAACTAACATATACACGACTTCTTACCACCTATAAAATTATTCAGCATCCATCTGCCTGTCCAGCACTAAAAAACATTCTACAGAATTATGTTCCCAGTCGGTCATTGCGATCCAGTGACCAAAAATTCATGTTGGTGTACAAACCTAGCAAATTTGATGGGCATTGTCTGTACTTGTACAAGGTTGCTAAGGCCTGGAACTCCTTACCTGTATCCATCAGGTCTATACTCTCCCTTCCATCTTTCAAAACCACTATGAAAGACTTTCTAGATAAAATCTGGCTCTGTTCTTGCTCAAAACCAGGATAAACTAAATGTGAGCTAGTACCTTTTCATTCCTTGTAACTCCTCACTCCCCCTTCTTTACTTATCTCCTTACTGCTATCTAATTCTCTCACCTGACTTTCTCTATAAATATAATATAAGCCTGTTTTCCCTCACTTCATATTGCAATTCCTATTTGTATTAGACTAACTTACCTTTAATTTCTATACAAACTGTCTAAAATTTCTATAAATATTAAATGATTGTCATACATCTTTTATTGATTCTTAACCAATGTTTTTTTTATTATGTCTAATTTGTCATAATTATTTAAACTGCAGATGTTTTTGTTTTATTTTTGAAGATTGTAAATTATTGCTCTTAAAATGTTTTGTAATAATTTTGAGCTTTAGCTTAGAACATGATCAGTTCCATAACTGGTTGAAATTGTTTTGGAGACCTTTTGGACAGCCTTATCAGACTGTACAGATTTAAGGTTAAGTATGTGAGCAGTGTTGCTACCTCACATCAAGAGGTTCTCCAGTCAGCTTTTTGGCTGTGGTGCCTTCCGTGCAGAATCTGTATGTCCTTTGGTTTCCATCCACATTCCAAAGATATACAGCAAGTTGATCCGGGACATTAAATTGTCCATACGTCTGAGTCCATGCCTGTGTGACACAGAAGAAAGACTTGCCAGCCTATATACATTTCTCCCCCTTGGTCTTGTAAATTCTGCAGATAGTGGTCACTATCTGCAGGGTCACTCAAAGCGTTGGCTGCAACTCATAAGCAAGACATTGAGGTGCTCTTCATACAGAGGTTTTAATAAGCACTGGCAGAGCTATAACTAGGTTTTTAAAAAGAGAGAACATAAATACACAAAATTGCTAGTGAAGTTGCAACCATTTTATTAAAACGATAAGGTTGAGCACTTTCATCTCGTACAAGTAGCACCACAGAGACTCCTTCATAGCAAAGTAACTTAATGAAAAACAGTTTTTTATAAAAGCAGCAAATGTTTATATAAGCAATGTTAAAAAAATCTATTCTTTTATTTTAAAAGTCTCAGTTTTAAGATACTTTTGACACATACATGATCATTCAGGCTAGGGGGATGTTGACATATACAGTATTATGATCGGGCCTCCGATCCTAACCACTTTACAGATGCTCCAGAATTTACTTTGAGTGAAGCCTGAGAGGTGAATTTTGGCATCCATGTCAAGAACACACAATAAAAGGTTATGATCATTGAACTGATCATAATTCCTTGTAAATGCATGGAGATTTATTTGCTCCATGTACTACCAGTTACAGAAAAAAAGAGAAAATGGAGCAATCCAGTAAAGCACAAAGCATTGTCAGATAGGCAATAACAAACCTCTTAATTTCTTTATATAAGAATCCTTGACAAATCCAAAAATAACCAGGGAGATAAAGGATCAAAATCAGGGATAGTTTTTAAATATTGCCCTAATTCACTTAAAAAGTTAACAGAGCAACATATTTTCTATTGACGTGTATTTTCTGAATAATAAGTATAAAACTCTAATGTCTGGCCTTATTCACTGAATGTAATCATTAATGACTTACAAAAATAAAAAAAAATACAAATGAATAGGTTACAGAGTAAAATGGGGGATATTCTGCAAAACCAGAGATAGTTGTGAGATATGAACAGCAGGCAGAAATTAAGTGCCTCTCTGTAGAACTAATGGCTTTAAAAGCTTTTAGACCATTCTGCCATATAGAATGAAGTATCTAACAGCTTTTAAAAGCTATTTTACCATTTGTCGCTGTTCTTTGCCTGCTGGTAGCATTCATTGCTAAATCCTAGCATGAGACCTGATCTTAACAGTGCATAGGGTTGCTTAACAGGCTTTTGTTAAGCACCCCTAAATGTTGTTAAGCTCAGATCTTGTGTCAGAAAAATTTTGGAGCATAATAGTGCCACTCCATGCACTATATAAAATACTATGTCTATACAATGTGAACCAAGAGGCCAATACTGATCCTTTGGGTGCTTCTTCTGTGGGGAAACCCCACATTGGAGGCTTGATTGTGGGTTATTACTTGGAAGTTCTAACTATGGAGCCATTTTATTACACCTTTACCAAAGCCAACATTTTATGGAGTATTTGACAAGGGAACAATAAACGCATATTTGAATATAGGGAAATAATACTACATGCAGTGGACAGACTGGATGTGTATGCAGGAGGAATGACTGAACTGGACATTTTTAAGAACATCTGGTGTAGGTACAGTGTTCAAGTGTAAGAGTTTGTATGTATTTTATCTAACAGTTGTTTGACTTCCTTACGAGAAATTAATTTGAAGTAAAGAGGGATGGTTGAGTAATATATGTTGTCAGTGTGGAGGGTGAAGGAGCTGGATTTATTGAGGGTAAATTGCAAACAGAACATCTGCTGCATTCATTCATTTAGGGATTACATTGACAGTTTAATTGTATAGGACTTGGCTAGAAAAACTGTACATGTAATAAGTTTTTTTTAGGAATTTTCAAAATATTTTTGGATGCCCTAAAGCATATTTTTCCCTTAAGTATGTGGATTTTACACTCTCTGTTTTAACTCTGCATATTCTCCTAAGACTAAGAAATGCCTATTACTTGTTAGGGTTTGTGGGGTCCTTTCCCTGCTCCTGGCATGCATAATCTGTTTCTTTTACAAGCCCTCTTTCACAAGTGGCTGAGATTAGGCCAGAAATTTTGAAGAAAATTTAAACAAATAAATAAGCAAACACTATCTGTCACTATGAAGCCCCAGCCTCCTTTAACCTCATCCGTAGTCAACACAGCAGCACTTAGTTTTCTGAGGCAGCATACCAACTGCCATTTACTGACCCTTAGTCAGCACAGCAACACTTAGTTTTCTCAGGCAGTGTACCAACTGCCATTTACTGACAACTAACTTCTACTAACACATGATGTTTCCAAGTTCAAGATATGCACCTATTTATCTAAACTGGAGACTCTTCTGTCTAGCCCACTCACCATCAGTAAACAGCACCGGATAAACACTCCATTACCACATTACCAAAACATTGCACATACATATACAGAGGCAGTAGGCAAATAGTTGCCTAAGCCTTCTAGGCTTTCCTCTTCCATACAACACAAATATGAACACACACACACACACACACACACACACACACACACACACACACACACACACACACACACACACACACACACACACACACCTGCTACTACTGGGAGTCACATGTACTGCAATCATGTGACCTTAAGGTCACATAAGCCTGCAGTGCATCCCAGAAATGCCTTAGTAATTGGTGACTCCATTGTAAGATATATTGATACAGCACATACTAGACTGGCTAATGAAATGGTGACAGTTAGTTGCCTCTCTGGTGTAAGGATTAGGGATGTCACTAGGGACCTTAGGTCCCTGCACCACCCCAGATGTAGTTACAACCTTGTAGTTGTCCAGGTTCCAGATGGGAGTAAATGATCTTAGGCTGTCCACCCTGTGGGAGATGCAGAGAGAAATTGTTGATCTCTCTGCTCATGTCTTTAAAGAAGCAGGGCTCTGACATTGAGTAGCATTATACCATTACCAAGAATGATACCCATATTCAAGGATAAAATAATTGGCTTCAATAATCGACTAGTAAACTGGTGTCATTCTAATGCGATCCAGTGTGTATCTACACAGGATGAAAATGATCAGTAGGGTAACATGCTTTGCCATAGATAGGTTGCACCTTTAACTCCTTAAATTTCATATAATGTCTGAAATGTTTGCTACCCCCATAGAGCCCTATTTAGGCAGAGTTCACCTGATGGACATTCCAACATAGTAAACTCTAATCTGGACAATATCAAGGTAGTATTTCAATAGTAGAAGCCTAAATAACAAAATCATTGAACTTGAGGCCTTCCATACCCTCAAAGACATCAGCATTTGTGTAATCACAGAAATCTGGTTCCACTGTAGTCATAGCATGCATCCCTACTTTCCAGGGTACAAAGCCTATCATGCATTCAGATTCACCTGCAGCTGTGGAGGTGTAACAGTATTTATTCAGAATCTCACTAGCTCTCACCAGATTTTTCACGATACAGATCTCTAACAGGTCAAAATCTTAATTACACTCAATAAGCCAGTTACAGATCTCCATCTATGACCCATTCAGAGCATGCAGGAAAAACCTAACTAGTCAGACATAGTTGAGCCATATACCTTTCTTATGGGGACATACATTTACTACCAGCAACAAATACAACCAGAAATTTTGGGAATTTGTAAATGCCAATGCACTTGACCAAATTGTCTCCCGACACACAAGAGGTGTTAATCTTCATGATCTTGTCCTCACAAACATTTCCCCCAATTGTACCACCCCACTTGTTACCCCCTGCTTGGTCAGCTCTGACTTTGCTGTGATCTTCTCTACAAAAACCTGCTTTGTGGCCCAATAATAACTCATCTGCATTCAGGAATTACTCAAAAACAAAGTATTTGCAATGAACTCATGTTACTGATATTTACAAATGGTATAACTCCCCAGCAAATGCAGCAAGTGAGACTGACTGCTTATTGTCTGTACTCCCTCTTGGACAGGTGCATTGAGGCATCCATACCAGTCTGGTGTAATACACAACAAGTTTAGAACCAAACCTGTGAGTGGAACTGCTGCATCAACAAACTATAATATAAATAAGAAGCTGCTGATCATCATTAGACGATGTCTGCCTCATCATTATAATATTTTATAGAAGGAATTTTAAACTGGTAAGTACGTCTGTCAAACTTAACGTTAGGAAATGTAAGGCCAACTGTGAACTTAAGATTGCAATTAATTCAAAAGCTAACCAAAAGACTTTCTTGAGCTGTATTAGAAAGATTAGAAGTAAGTTTAAAATTCTGTACTGGACTTATTTCAAATTATTATTATTTCCTCCTTCTCTGACCCCATGGGCATTGCTAATACTCTTGTGAACAAATTCCCTTCCATTTTTCACTCCACTTACCTCTCCTTTGCTTCCATTCCCACTCACCCCCCCCCCAAAAAAAACCAATCACATTTGATCAAGTCCTTTTGGCACTTTCCAGAATTTAAAAAAAACATTATTTTCATGGGTCCCTAGATGGCTGCTGAGAAGCATACAATTCCATCTAATAAAACCCTTCCATCAGCTCTCCAGCATGAATTGCTCCACTGGTTATTTCCCTGAGGTGTGGTGAGTCGCTGTAGTCATGCCCTTGCATAAAGCTGGTCCTGTACTGAACATGGGAACAGCAGGATTATTATTAGTCTAACTAGTATAATTTGCAAAGATTATTTGCAAACCTATAAAATGTATTCTAGCTGCACTAATAAACAATGATATAAGTAGCATTATATCCCTGGATACACACCCATTTGCCTCTGTTAAAGGTAGATTATACCTGCTCAGTTTGATTGAGTTCTTTGAAAGGGTTACTGAGTCCATGGATAAGGGTCATACAGTCCACACTGCTTATGTGGAACCTGCTAAGGAGTTTGACAGTATCCACTCTGCTGGGATTATTCACTACTCAGCATTAACCCATACACAGTCTACTGGATAGGTAATTGTCTGTCTATGAAAATCCACACCTTTAGGATTGTGAGTATTTGCTCTAGAAAGAAAAATATCACCAGTGTTGTCCCATTGAGCTCTGGTCTGGGTCCTCTTCTCTGTAATGTATATTAGTCTGACATAAAAGCCAATATCAAGGGGCTATGGATAACCAAGTTTGCTGACAATTGAAAAATTGGAGCTGTTATCAAATTCCATTCTGATACTCAAATTTTTCATCAAGGGCTGGGCGAAACAAATGCTTGGTGTACTATCATAGGCTTACCTTCAAAATGAAGAAATGTACAATAGTTTCCCTTGGTAAATGTAGCATCCCTACTGCTTACCATATGGATAACATTCCACTTAAATTTGACACAGTCATCAGGACTTGGATATGTATGTTGACAAACTCTCTCTAAAGTTCATAGTTTCATAGGTTTATACTAGGCTAACGACCACCAGGATCTTTACAAGAGTAGCCGTGCAACCCAACCCAGTTTTGTTCCTGAGCATACCTCTCAAGCTCTAAGCAAAAGAAATCTGGACAAAGCCAAAAATAATGTGGGGGTGAACACCCAAAATCAGGGACAAATGTCAAATATTGCTTTTATAAATTTAAAAATTCATAAATTAATAGGTTTTGTATTAGCATGTGTTTTCTTATTGATACAAAGTCTGAAACTCATATGTCAGTCATTATTTAGTAACTTCAACTCTCATTTATTTGCTAGAAAACCATACATTTTATAAGGAACATACCAAAAATACAAGGTGAAAATCTGGACAGCTGAGAGGTATGTCACCAGTTTTCTTAGACTCCTATATGGTGGGATATGCTAGTAAAGAGGTAGCTAAGCATTATGTGAGGGGTATATTGGTTGGGGATTAATTTACTTACTGTCATCCTCTGTTCATCTGAGACATGGCGGCCAGACTGGGGGGGGGGTGAATTTGCCATTTCCCACCCAGTGATCAAGTTTGTTTTTTACGGGATGAATTATGCTTCATGTAGATGGGAAGCTTATTCCATAGCCTGGGGATCCTTTAAGATACATATCAGTCTCTCCAGCATGTTCTATTTATGTCACAGGCAAAGTTCAGGTCTTTGGAAATAGTGTTTCTAGTGCTGTTTGTTTTGCAGATGTCTAAGAGATCCATCACAGCTGCATCCAAAGTTGTCTTATATGCTAGACATAGATTGTTTCTCAGTAACCTGCAGGAGACTGAGTACAGAGATATGGCCTTAAGGCAGTCTGAGCAGGACAAGGTATTCATACCTAGATTTTCCTGGTGAGGAACATTTGAGGGCATTCCACCTGTTGCAAATGCTTGTTAGGTACATGCAAAAAGGGGCATTGTGCTCAATGATGGGTATAATAACAGCTGAGCGGAGTGATAGTATAACTTCTTTGGACCTGGATGGCATACCATTGCTTATGAGTTGGGTGACACAGAATGATGTTCTTCCTATCTTGGCTATGTGTTGGTCAAAGGTCAGATTAATCTCTGCATATGTTCCCAGATCCTTAACTATTGTGTTATGTTTTAGGCTATTTAGGAGGCAACTAGAGATATTGTCAGGGCCTCCTGAAGCTATGTTTTAGGCCTTAGCAAGCTCCACCAGGACATGCTCCTTGTTAATAGTTGGGGGGATATGGTAGAAGGTATTTCAAAGGAGGTAGTGGGTGGAGGTGGGAAGGTGAAGTTACAACTAAATGTATCAGACAGTAACTTCGCTGTATCACCCCAGTCAGTGAAGGTTATGCCACTTACCACCAGCTCTGCACACTGCTGAGTGTAACCTCTAAGGTTCCTGATTGAGTTGAAGAAGGCCTTGTCCTTAGCCTGGGAGGCTATCCTGATCTTGTAATTGGCCTTGTTGGATTTTATTAGACTTCTTAGTTTCTTGTTTAGTTGAATTAGAGAGCTTCTGTCTCTGTGAGAGCTGATCTTTTTGATTTTGGCCATGACTTTCTTCTTTTGTTATATACCCTGTTAAGGTAAGGATATCACCAGTGTGGATCTATGTCATTTGTCAATATTGATATGATTTATACAGAACTGTATGGTATGTACTAAGCTAAGATGTATCCACAGTGTGCCCTGCTGGAACATAAAAGATTAACTTGCAAAACTTAAGAAAAATTGAGGTTAAGTAACTTTATAGCTGGGCCATAAACAAAAGATATTATCTCTCAGTTTCAGTTCAGTAGCAGACACAATGTCTAAAGCTAGAAGTTTTTGTATTGTCTTGAAAGAGAAATAATTTCTAGGGTTTAAACGGAAAAGTGTTTTATTGTTTTATGACTTCTAAGATCTGCAAACATCTGAGAGCTATCTATTTTTAACACAGATATGTTAAATTCTGGTTGGTCTAAATGTGTAGAAGACACTGTAGCCTTCTATTGCAGGAGTACTTGTGGCTTTAAACCAAGACTCAGTAGTAACAACACAATGTCTGCATTCTTCAGAGTGAGGAGAATTATAGGGTATGAAGTTTGTTTAGATGCCTAGCATTACTGTTTTTTGCTATCTTGGTAGTTTTGTCATTTTGACATTACCTAAAAAATCTCTAAGGGGGTGGATAACATTTTAATCAATATCCAAAAGCCCTGGATGGACAGGTGCAGAATATCAGTGGAATTGCAGTGTAGTCTGTTAACCATGCCCTCCCTTGCTGATAGACATCAGATTCCCCTAGAGTTACACCAGAAACTAAGCCAATTATTACAATCAATAATTTTCTGTTCATACTGTGGCATCATCCTCAGTGAAGGTAGAATTCTGCTCAGTGCAAGGCATGTACCTGCCTGTGAAATTCAGAGAGAGATCTATAATGTCTCTTTTGATCTAGTCCGGTGAGGTATGACTTCGGTCATTTACACCCACATGGAATATGATAGAATCATATTGGTACCTGTGGTGCAGTGACCTGAGTGCGTGCGTGATATTGCAGATCTTAGCTCTAGATAGGCAACTAACCATGGTCTTCAATTTGTCCAGCATGGTGAGAGGGGCATCTATGTGTCATGCAATAGAATCCCTATGACAAGAATACTAGGTAAAGTGTTTACCTGCCTTATGGTTTGTTTTCAAGGATCATTGGGTGTAGGTTTACGTGTGGTGTTAGGCATTGCTTTTGGTCTGTGCTTTAGTGATTGCCAAGAATACGTGTTGTTTGATGGTTTAGAAGGTCTTTGAGGTTTAGACAGGTTTCTTTTAAGTGCCTCAGCAAAAGAAGGTATATGTGTGTGGTGAGCGGTATGTGTGAAGGATGTAGTGTGCTTATTCCTGACAACCTTGTTTGTAAGTGAGATTTTTACATCCAAGGTAGTTATGTATATATGTACATCTCTCACATACCGTGTTAGTTTCTTTAAGGATTATAAGGTTGTCTGAGTACATTAGACAATTGCTACATTGTCTCAGGATGCATATATTTACCAAGCTGACCACAGAGGCAATAGGAAATTGCAAATCCATGTTGTCAAGATCTGTATTTGGTTTGGGCTATTATGGTTTAGGTTCCTGGTTTTACAGGGGTCAACTGAGTGGTATCTAAGGTTAAGGCTAGACGTTAGATAGCACTATGAGTTGATATTAGTACTATTTGATGCACTAACTAGCTGCCCTAAGCTTAGCTCCACAGAAAGCTTTATTGTGTTACAGGTTAAACTCCTAAGTACTAGTTTTATAGGTTTGTTGCTATACGGTGTACTGCTAACTGCCACTGCTTGGTGAACAGCTCTGTGAAAATGCACCTAATTTATAGTAGTCAGAAAAAAAGCTGAAAACGAACTCATGTGCCCTCTGGCCAACAAATGAGTACACTTTAAGCTCCCCTGAGTGCTTCCCAACTCAGAGAGACCAGGTAAATACCTTCAGTAACAAGATGGATGATCCTGGAACTTCTTAATGTAGAAACACAGTAAACGTAGCTCTCAATTGCAGATGAACACCAAACAATCAAGTCCCTAAAAAGCCCTCTGGCTGATGAAACAAATTCACTTTAAGCCTCCCTGTGTGTTTCCCAACTTGGATTGACCAGTCTACTTTACTACTGTCAGTAGAATAGTCTTCTTAATGTAAATACACACTTCAGTTAGCCAAAAGTGAGAGGTATCAGAAACAAATCAGCCGCTAGCCACAATAAGTAGCTCTCACTTAAGCCTACCTGTGTGAATCCCAACTCAGACAGACCACCACATCTCTGTGATGGTTAGAAGATTCTTCTACCTTGCACAACCTATCTTTCTTGGTATCTCATCAACATACAAAGAAGTTATAGTC
Organism: Protopterus annectens; assembly: GCF_019279795.1. Classification (NCBI taxonomy): domain Eukaryota; kingdom Metazoa; phylum Chordata; order Ceratodontiformes; family Protopteridae; genus Protopterus; species Protopterus annectens. The sequence continues at coordinate 249,415,717 of NC_056747.1, forward strand.
ACACTTTATTCATCCCTTATTAGGCCCATAATTAAATATAATTGATCCTTTAGCATATGCCTCGATAAGCGCATACACCAGCTTCTGACACCTCAACATTTATTCACCAAAAATATCTCTGGTCTCAGTACTCTGATCATCCCTCTACTCAGTATCATATGGTCTCCTGAGGGTTACTCTATCTGCTTAACCTTCCATGCTATGAATCACCCTGCACTCTTTGAATTCCTTCCTCTAGACAGAGGCAGTGGCAAAGCAAGCATCCAATCTAGAGACCTAAAGATATACTATCATTGCAACACCACCAAATGGCATTGACAGATACCTAACCCAGCATAAACCTTGTTTCAGAATTATGCTGTTCTTACCTAATCATGCAGAGTACTTCCCTAACAACCTTTAAAACCAGTCTGGTTGACTGGATGAGTGATCCCAAATTATTACTGGAGTTATGCAGCTAAAGTCCACTTAATGGGGGACACTGTTAGTTTCCTAAAGTACTTGGTGATGTGGCTGAGCTTGTCCATGGTTTTCTTTGGCTGTAAACTTAGTAAAAAGAAAATGAAAATTTATTTTATTTATTTTATTTTATTTTACATTTGTTTATCGGGAAAGTCTGACTGGACACAGGTCCATTTTCAGCAGAGGCCGGGGAGAAAAGCTCCAGATAAAAATGCATGTGATTACATAAAAAACTCATAAAATGCAAAAAGTACATACACTAAACAATATGAAATCAGCAAACACTTTGTGGATATACACTGTTAATGTGTCTTTATTAAAATACCTTTTCAAAGATGCTTGAAAAGCAGGCACAGTACTTCTGAGTTGTCATTTTCAAAATGGATGAAAGGAAGGCATGCAATGGAGGAATCAGACTCATATGCCAAGGAGTTGGGAAGGAGACTTCCTTAAATAACTTTCATTTATGCAGAATAACATGGATTATTTTCTTTGTGTGAAACAGTAAATCAACTGTTTGCCTTTGCCTACACACACACCCACACACACATTGGAGGGGTAAAGGGAGTTTGTTAGGAATGTCAACATGTGTTTTGTGGACTTGTTGAAGTCATATGACTGCATTCTCCAGAATGTGTTGTGGAAAACAGTGCAGGGTCTCAGAGCTACTGGTACATGTAATTTGGTCTCCATATTTGAGGGGGAAGCATTGCATTTATATTCTTCATGTAAAGCTGAAATACATTCAAGGTGGGCATAGGAATCTGCTATCAAGACTGTGTCATGTATCCCGTCTTATTCATGATTTTCATGGACCAGCTATCAAAAGCACAGCTGATGTTTGGACAGTTTCCAGACTGCAGGTATGAGGGTTGCATCTTTGTTGTTTGCAGATAACATTATTCTACTAACCTTGAGTGACTGTGACCTCCAACATGCAGTAAAATGGTTTACTGCTGACTCTGAAAAGTAACATGAAAATCAGCACCTCTAGATCAGAGGCAATGTTTCTCTTACAGAAGAATATGGACTGGCGGATAACAGAGGGCATCTATTTCAACAATGTTTCTCTTACAGAAGAATATGGACTGGCGGATAACAGAGGGCATCTATTTCAGCAATGTTTCTCTTACAGAAGAATATGGACTGATGGATAACAGAGGGCATCTATATTAGATAATGTTTCTCTTACAGAAGAATATGGACTGGCGGATAACAGAGGGCATCTATTTCAAATAATGGAGTGTGCTGGAGGAAGCAGTATTTTTCAGATTGTATTTGGAAAGCCTGGATATTTCATATCATGAGCTAGAAACAGGTGGTGGCAGTCTGATTTGTCTTGGTCAATTTATTGCCACAACAATCCTCACCAGGCCAAAATGACTGAAAATTGATAGATAAATTGATGGATGGACGTGTGGATATTAGTATGGTGATATGCAAGAGCACAACAAGGGAGGTGATAGCATAGTGTAAAAGGATATGTTGTTGATGAAAGAGAAAGGGGCTCGTGCTTAGTGAGACCAGGCAATTGGATGAAGGAGGCTTGAATCCTCTCCACGGGTACAGGGAAAACATACCTACTTTTGTAGACATTTGGGTAGTTTGCATTTGAAAGTTGGTTATGCTAAGGCTGACTATTCATAAAGTTTCAGAAAACTGATAGTTCAAAAAGTTTTGGTAACAAAAAATTAAAAATGTGAAATGTGCCTTTGCATGGTGAACCCCACTGCAAACCCCTCCCTTTCTTATCTATACTAACTCCTAGGTCAAACATATTTGTGAAAAGTCTGTGTCCATTCCTCTGAGTTACAAGATCGCACAAGTGGTTAAGAGTATGGGAACATAAGTGCTTAACTTTCTGAAGTCATCCAAACAAGCAGCTAACCTTTCATTAGTGAAACATGTGCACTTATAGTCAGTAAGGCAGTTATTTGTTAATGTAGTCCTGAATCTTGACATCAGACTTGGTGAAAGAAAATAATTGCTCTGTCAGTAAATTCATAAACACACTTGTAGGAAATATTAAAATAAGACTGTGACATAGCATGTTACGTGATTCATGTGCTTGGCCCTGTAGTCCTGGCTTTGATTCCTCCACCTTTCCACAGTGAGACACTGTGAGTGAGTCACTTAAGGAGATCAAAGCTCCAAAGCCATGTCTGAAAAAGAAGCAAGTCTGAGACACTTGAATTAAAAATAAATAAGTAAATAAAGAGAATATTCAGGGAATTGAATGCTTCCAGTGTTTTAATAAAATGCATTTCATATTTACCAGGTAAACGTATTTAACCTCATTGAACTGCATAGGTAATAACATTGTACCAAGATACCCAGTCTTTGGCATGAAAATCAACAGAACACCTATGCCAAAGATTGCCGTGTAGCCTCATCATGATGCCATGCCCCCAACACACACGCACACACACACACACACACACACACTAGAAAACCATATATATTATTGGATCTCTCCACCTGAATTGACTTCAACTCATTGATCTTGTAACCAACCAAACCCAAGCTATTAAAAATCCAGTACACCAAAGAAGTGGCTTCACTGAGTTACAAGCACAATAAACCACAAATAAAAGAAATCTCTTTTTTACAAAGAAATAATCCCTTTGCAACCTCAACACTCCCACTACTCATAAACACTAATTGTGAGTTTGTGCAACCATGTAGAAAAGGGAACAATATGTTCTTAATCTGATCCCTCCCTTCCTTTATAGTTTTGAGACCTAAACAACATGAGTGTCAAAAATAGAACCACACACCATGATTAGTGTGTTCCTATATAATACACATACACACACACACACACACACACACACACACACACACACACACACACACACACACACACACACACACACCATAGAACCATCCTGACAAATTACTACCTGGTGAAGTTCCCACTTGAAAGGATAGCAATTCAACCAGCCAAACCTGATAAAACGTGACTTAAAGTAACTGGATATAAAAAGCTGGGGTCTTCTCATCTTATTGTCATTGGCTGGGTGATGTAAGCTACCTCAACAAAATCTGCCTGTAAGGAGTTTTTTTTTTCCAGTGAGTTCTAAAGGTAACCAAACGCAAGCAGAGCTGACACTAATGCTGCAGAAGTGTTTTGATATTTCATATGTCTTGTTGGAGGAAGTACTAAAAACGCCTGAAAAAAACACAGTTTTGGTAGTTATACATGCAACATGAAACAAAAATTGTCCTTTTAGTTTCACAGACACTCCTGAACAGAAATGTAGCCTAGACAAATAAATTGACATGGGCCATTTATCATTAGGCACACAGATATCTGTTATGCAGTTAAACCATAACCAAGTCATAAATCCATCTTACAGGCTCTATTAATACGTCAGACATACTGCACACCAGAAATGCTCCCGATATCTATCCAATTGCTGCCATTTCCCTTAAAAGTCTGCTTTAAGATGCAGATTGAGTAATATCTTATCTATCATTTTTACCTTGCATATAAATATTAGGGTCTAAAATTATCAGTATATTTGTTTTATTTTGTTTTAGTTTTTTACCTGCATCTCTTTCAGACAAAGTAATGGCAACAGTTTTATGCAGGCCCTATAGGCAGTCACGGGAATGAATGACTTCTTACTTCCAGTTCCTAGGAACCTCAGCGAAACAGAGTTCTTGTAGCAGTAATATTCTCTGTTGGAAATCAGAAAATAATTGTAATCATGTAAGAAGAATGAATACTGATAGCCAAAGCAACAAAATGATCTTTGAATTACAGCAATTGCAGTGAAAGACAAAGTGAAACCCATTACCTTGATAACCACCTATTGCATTATCTGCAGTGTTTGTTCACTTATGTTATCCATACACGTGGGCACCAATGAAGTGAACTCTTTGTTAGTCACTGCATCATATGAGACCTTGGCACAACCACTAAGCAGCTATTTTTATCTCTATTTTGAAACGCATTTAAAATGACCCCTTTATTCAGCATCCAAACCGTAGGTTGTAAATGACCTTTACTACTGATAAGACTTTATTGATTAACCTGAAGAAAGAGGCTTTTGCATAATGCATGTATCATACCTTTCTGATGTAAGACAAACCAGAGTTGCAGTAGCTTTCAAAGGCTGCTTTTTTCCACCCACTCACCAAGCAGATGCTGTTACAGCCAGCCCGAATAGGTTAATGACGTCAGTCAGATGAATGCCAGCTACCTGGAACCCACCACACTTCCACTTATGTTTCGCTGTACCATGTGTTATGTAAAACTCCTACCCTAGGCATGTAGTGTGTGGACTGTAAAAGCCAGAGCCCAGGGCAATACTCATATAGAACTGAATTTCCCTAACTCGATATAAGCCAAAAGAAAACATGTTGATTTTTGATTTGCATTATGGAGACATGAATGATCAGTATTGCATACAAAGAAAAAAAAAAGACACCTTCCCACAATATCCTGTAATCGCCGTACTGTTAGAAGTCAAGCCTTTGATGCACAGTCCTCAAACAACCCCTGACTACTTCATAGTTTATCTAAAATCTTAACCATTGAGTACTTCGCTGCTTAAATATTTAAAACTTGGTAACCAAAATCAGTATCCTGAGTTAATTATCCTTTCCATACACTCAGGGGTAGGACAAAGAAATAGTGTACCACAGTCACTGAAATATTAGGCTGTGAATTGAAGACCCAAGTTAGAATCTCATCAGCTCCCACTCACTAATTGTTTAACTTTGTTAAAATCTTTTAGCTTCCTTGTTTGCATTGTAGTGTAAAGTCTCCCCTGAATAAAGGAATCAGTCTCTCTATGTCTGCACCTGGTAACAAAATGAAAGTAGTACCTCAATATAAAAATTACAAAGGCATGAACAATTAAAATGATACAGCAGATTTGTTTGTTTACATTCTGAGCACTGACTGAGCCCACCGTGGAAGCAACATCCTTACTATAGGAACAGACATAAGAGTTACTACTTGTCACAAAAAAGACAACATCGCGAAGTGCATGGTCAGTATAAAATGTAATGGCTTTGGTACAGTAGCATTGAAGAAGACCATCTGCAACCTACATACCAAAATCAGTTCAAACTGACAGTTCAGATTACACAACAGTCCTTTCCTCAACCCCCCCCCCCCCCATCAAAGTGGTTACAGTGGCTCCACATATAGTGTACTTACCTTTGGTACAGGAAGCTCAGAAGAGAGGTTTTGTTCTATTCCCACACCATGTATTTGGATCCATTTTTCTACTACTAACACTATAGTATGGCATAAGAGGGGTGCTACACTCCTGAGTGCACCGTATATTGCATGAGACATTAAACTGTAGCCCCACCTGCCTGAGCTGGTAGCTTGAGTAGATGTAAAAGATCCCACAGCACTTATTAGAAGGAGTAGGGGAATTTTCCCCACGTCTTGGCCAAATTTCCTGTAGTCAGCATGAATACCACTTCAGATCTCCTCCGAGAGAGAGTCTTTTGGGCTAGTGGGACCAACCCAGTCAACCAAGTGTAAAATAAAAAAAATAAAATAAAGAATGCAGTGAATGTCAGGCTGAGATGGTAAGAGGTGCTGTTTTAATGCCTGATGTGACTTGTATATTTATCTGCAAGAGAATATCTGTATATGCAGATATTATAAACTGCATTTCAAGACATGTGATTTAGTATGTGGTCCTTATCAGAATAGCATTTAGCTTGTTATATACATTTAATCAGTTGATTATTTATTTTTAAAGTACTTTGTCATGTTTTATGATTTTTTTTTTTAGTAATTTGGCCCATGTCATTTGCATGGCTCCTTGACTGAAGTTCAGTACTTTAGTCATCAACACTCACAAGCGCAAGCACTAAGCATGAACTGACAATAAAATGTTAACTATCAAAATCTTAACCTCCACTCCAAACTGAAGGGGTCGTACTCTCCCACACCCTGCTACTTAAATATACTAATTCCAAAACTGTCATATTTCTGAGAACAGTCAACCCCTATAAGAGAGCATAATCTCAGTCTTTAAATAAAAGAGAACCCTGCTGCACATTTGTGATTGTAAGTGTCTTGCACTTAAGCCTGGCACCCCATTTTTCATATATTGTTTGTAATTATATAGTCTTGTGCCTAGATCTGTGACTGAGAAAGGTCTTTTGCATCAGTCAATCAGACTAGTTAACAAAAAATAAAACTCGTCAAGAAAATGGGGAGGAGGAGAAATTGAGACACAATAAATACAGGGAACAACAGGTGTGTGGAACACAAGAATATCCATTCAGCAGTACTACTCTGAAATAGATTTTTACTCTAGTGTGCCATAAGCTTGTCCTAAAGGTAACCACTGTCAAAAAAAAGTGAAGAGGGTGACAACCTAACCTGGAAACCTACTGGAGAGCAATATGGTACCTGTCAGAAAAAGTTCCTCCGTGTTGTAAACACAGTGGGGACTAGAGAGTATGACAACAGTCTCCATAACAGTTGGTGAGAGAAGGACAGTACAGAACCCACAAGAACATGAGAGAAGGACAGTACAGAACCCACAAGAACATGAGAGAAGGACAGTACAGAACCCACAAGAACATGAAAGAAGGACAGTGCAGAACCCACAAGAACATGAGAGAAGGACAGTACAGAAACCACAAGAACATGAAAGAAGGACAGTGCAGAACCCAGAAGAACATGAGAGAAGGACAGTACAGAACCCACAAGAACATGAGAGAAGGGCAGTACAGAACCCACAAGAACATGAGAGAAGGACAGTGCAGAACCCACAAGAACATGAGAGAAGGACAGTACAGAACCCACAAGAACATGAGAGAAGGACAGTGCAGAACCCACAAGAACATGAGAGAAGGACAGTGCAGAACCCACAAGAACATGAGAGAAGGACAGTGCAGAACCCACAAGAACATGAGAGAAGGACAGTACAGAACCCACAAGAACATGAGAGAAGGACAGTGCAGAACCCACAAGAACATGAGAGAAGGACAGTGCAGAACCCACAAGAACATGAGAGAAGGACAGTGCAGAACCCACAAGAACATGAGAGAAGGACAGTACAGAACCCACAAGAACATGAGAGAAGGACAGTACAGAACCCACAAGAACATGAGAGAAGGACAGTGCAGAACCCACAAGAACATGAGAGAAGGACAGTACAGAACCCACAAGAACATGAGAGAAGGACAGTACAGAACCCACAAGAACATGAAAGAAGGACAGTACAGAACCCACAAGAACATGAGAGAAGGACAGTGCAGAACCCACAAGAACATGAGAGAAGGACAGTGCAGAACCCACAAGAACATGAGAGAAGGACAGTGCAGAACCCACAAGAACATGAGAGAAGGACAGTGCAGAACCCACAAGAACATGAGAGAAGGACAGTGCAGAACCCACATGAACAGGAAACAACTGTTAAAGGAAGACTCAACTTCTGTGAGGGGTAGGAGTAAAGAACTAATAAGGAAATACGGTAAAGTGATTGCCCAATGCCAGAATGGGAATGAAAGGGAAGCAAATCTTGAGTATTATGGGAAAAGCTGCTAAAGATATGCAGTCAGAGGTCACATGAACAGACTGAGATACAAATCACTTGACTGTGAATAAACATTTTACAAAAGGAGTTTCTCATATTATGACAGATTTTAAAGTAATGGCACACGTCACATTTTTTAAAAGTGCTAAAAGCATATATATGAGCATATTAATATGTCGATCCTAGTGTTGCAAGCATCCCAGACAGAGCTGTGTCTCACTGACTTTCATCTCATTGTCACCTTGCTCTGCCCCAGGCAACTTGAAAGTCCTCTGATGAACCTCCAGTATGCTGATGCCTCAGACTGTATGGTCCAAGGGGTTTACTATCACTTTGCCGAATGGCAGGAGGTTGAGAGCGAGTGTAGTTTTCCAGTAGGCAGTTTTGCGAACCCAAATACATTAACTACACAACATCGATGGGGTAGGGTAGTTCGAGTATTTGAGTTCAAACATTTGAGTGGAGATTGTGGTTCAGTGAGGAACAGTGAATTAACTCATTTACTCACTGTAGTGCGATCTCAGAGTTGGTATATATAATTTGCAGTGAGTGTGGGGCCTGCTGGGGCTTGCCCACCTACAAAAAGGCAAAATTCATGTGCCGTTGACTATAGAGTGTCATGGTACTTTACAGTACATAGCATGGGTGACTAACGTCACCTCCTGGTATATCGAATACATCGAACTATGGGTGTCAATGTATTCTGTTTTGAGTTTGCTGGTTGTTTGATGTTGCAGTTTTCTGCATTTCAAGTCAACATTGACATCGGTCGATGAATGCAGTTTCAAGATTTCAATAGTAAACCATTCCAAGGCCCTACTACTTTCTCAGTGTGATAATATTTTTCAACTATAACTTGCAATATTCCTCTTCCATTTGTTACTTCTGCCCATTTGGCATTTGTTTGCTTGAAGATGCTGTAACATATAGTAATGCAGGCATAAGTCACACCGTGTGGCCAAACTTTCACTGTGCAGATGCTATGGGGAGGGAGTCAAAATTATCACCAATGAGGAGAGGTGGACATACACTGCGGTATGTGTAGAAGTCAGTAATTTATCAGAGAAGACAGTTGAGATGGCAGTAAACAGGACTATGAATGTGGCAGACAAATGCCAGCCGAGGGTTTTTTGGAAGTATTCTCCGAACTGTTACTTGTAACAATAAACAGCATATACAGGGAAAAGATGAATGGGGGAGTATAATGACTGCATGTGGAACTGGACAAGGGAGAAAGGCTTGGGAATGGTAGGACGATGCGGACAACTTAGTAGGGAGATTGGCTCTATGCAAGCGACAGATTATGTCTGAAGGGATAGCAGGACTGGAATGGCACGTCTCAACAATCACAATTTTAAAATGGAAGGGTGGAGGAAAAATGATAGACATAGAACAGGGGAGGTAAACGAAAAAAGAGATAAACATATCAGGCAAGCAAACAAGGGTTACTATGAGTGTGATTCTTTAGCTCTTCTGTATAATACAAGGAAGAGAGATAGAAAGGTGTGGGAGCTGCAAGCAATGATGCAGGAGGGGAGACTGCACATTGCTGGCATCATAGAAACAGGGGACCAAGACGGAGTGCAATGCCTGGTTATAAGTTACTCAGGAATTACAAAGATGCTTGACATTCGGGTGGAGCAGTAGCCTACATAAAGGAGAGCATGACATGTGAGATCAGAGAGGAATACACCAAATCTGGAATGGGGCAAGGATGCAGCAGGAGTCAGACTCTAGGTTAAGTGCACTGGCAGTTAAGGTAGCAGAAGGGAGTTGGTGGATTACACAGCATATTGTCCCTAATATCAACACAAGGGAGGAGGAGGAGACATGGAGTAGACAGTAAAAGAGTGAGGTAGGAGGAAGGGGGTGATACTCATGGGGAATCTGAATCTACAGTGAGAAGTCTGGGAGATTCTGAGAACCAGGGCAGAGAAAGAATGGGAGTTGACTGAGGTCCTGGACCATAAGGAGATACAGCTATGCTTAAACATGAAACAGGTGTTTGTCAGAACTTTTGTTGAAAAAAGTAGTCAACATCACTGATTGCAGCAAAGACTACATAAGTTGCATTTTGGGGGGAAGCAAACCTTCTTCATGCCCCATATCTCTAAATTCACTAACTGTGAGACTGCACAAAACTTGGGATAAGAAGAAATGCCCTTACCCCCACAGTTCCTCTGTCTTTCTCTGTTTAACACCCAGTTTTTGATGAAACATGAGAATCGACAAAAAAAAGTAAAGAAAAAAACAAAAATAAAGAAAAAAATGATTATTCTCATTTCGTCAAACACTGCTCGATAAAAAGCAGTAATCTAGAGGGGTTCAGCCAACTAACAGTGGTACAGAACATTACAAGAAAGGACATACTTCTAAATGTGGTTCTAACCATGGCGGAGGGAATCATGGATGTCCATGTTAACGCTCTTGTCAGCTAGCTTTGATCATGCCACTGTGTGGTTTCGAGTAATGGGGAAGAATAAGAATAAATGAGAAAGATGACAGCATGAGATTTTACAACAGTGGATTATGCTGCACTGGCGGGGAAGGCTGATGATTAGTTAGGGGACTGGAGCAAATGGATGGAAGAAACAAGCAATGGAAATGGGCAGAGATGGATTATTTAGGGCTAAGTAAAATGATGTGACGTGTAGGCAAAGAAAAAGAAAATAATTCTAATGTGACTGCATAGGAACATGAGGGTAACAATTAGGGCAAAGGATGGTGCCAATAAGCATTTGAAAGGAAGGGGTGGGAAGGTGGAGAAGGCAGTATAAGATGGTTAATAAAAAGACAGTAAAGGCAAATACTTAAAGGAAGCTAGCAGAAAGATCAATAAGAGAACTAAAGTCTTTTCTAGGTACATGGCAAAAAGAAGAAAGGAAGAGGCAGAAATGGGCAGGCTAAGTTAAAATAGGAGAAAAAACACAGATGAGTAGGAAAAAGCAGAGGTAGGAAACGGGTACTCTGTTACAGTATTCACAGAGGAAAGCAAGAAGATGCCACCTTGCTAACATGGAAGAATGGAGTGAACAGTGGACAGACTGTCACGTGATGGTGGAAAAGAACAGAGACAGACAAGATGGAGAGTGAACAGTTTGCATTAGGGAGGCTAAAGCACAAAGACCAGCTGTGCTGCTTCCCAGAATCCTCAGAAATCTGGCCAGTGTGTTGCAGATCTCCCTAATAAGATTTTCAGCAGATCACTGGCAAGTGCAGAAATGCCAAAGGACTGAAAGACGGTAAATGTGGACCCTTGCACAAGGGGGGGGGGGGGTCCAGGAAACGACAGGCCTGTTACCTTAATAACAGTGGCAAGGAATGTCATAGAGAAAATCCTGAGGGAAAGTCTTTTAAAAATTTCTAGATGACATCAATTTCTAGGACAGCAACCAACTTAGATTCATGGCCAGAAGGAACTATCAGACAGACATGACCTAGTTTTATGATTGATTTGTGGATGACCCTTACAGAGAAACTTAGACTTCAACAAAACTTTTTACTCAGTACCACAAATTAAATTGACAAGAAAACCTGGAGAGGCTGAGGGTAGGAAACACATAGCATAGCAGTGAATGATAAGTAAAGAGTCTAGTGAAAGATTAGAAAAGGCTGCACAAAATGGCAGAAGGGCGGCAACTAATGTTCACTGCAGACAAATACAAAGTACTGCACCTGGACCTCAGCAACCCTGGTATGAAGCATAACCTGGGAGGAGTGGAACTGATGGTAACAGAGCAGAAAATGGATCTGGGATGTTAATCACATCTAGATTAGATCATCAGGGCAGAGTGAGAAGGCAATGGTAAACAAAATGTTGGCGTGTGTCCTAAAGGCAGTATATTCCAGAAGTAAAGAGGTAGTGCTTCTACTCATTAGGGTCCTGCTCAGACCACACCTTAAGTACTGTCAACAGGTCTGGAGTCCATATTATAAAAGGGACATCATCAGTGGTGGCTGGTGACTTCAAATCAAAGGGGGGCTGCAGGAGACAGCTGAATGTGTGGGGTCAATGGGAAGGGGTGCAGCCAACTAGAAAGGGGAGGAGCTATGCTCAAAACAACAAAAACTAAATATACTGCCCTGGGTGCCAAACCGTCATTATGAGAGTCCAATCAAGACAAAATGAAGTATAGAAGAATAAAAATATTTCAGTGCATTGGCTGCATGACAGCTTAATATCTAGATGGAAACAAAAAAGGTTGTGAGGCATGAAAAAATAAATTACTTTTTTTTAAATACATTAATGGAATGCCAGTCAAAATCAAGTATAAGAAAAACAAGCAGCACTCAACTCAAACCACTTCTTGCACTGCAGTTCTAATTATAATTTATATTCAGCTTTATTAAAGTACCAAGTAACATGCTGAAAGTAGAAATCTCTGATGCCCCCACTTGTAAAAATGTTCCTTATCCAAAAACAGACCTGCTGCCTGACATCTACTTGTTTCATGGGGAAAACATGATCAAAGTAAAAAATGAAAAGCAAACAAGAAATAAGCTCAAGATACATTGCTTAAAAGGATTACTGTACAGGTTATGGACCACACGATTGGCATTCTGTTTACGGGTAAAGCCTGCAGAGATGACTGGAAGTCTCCAAGTGTAATGAGACTGTTAAAATAATGTAATCCTGCCCTTTATTACAAATACTGGCATATGCATTTCAATACCCAAGGCTTATACATTATCTAGTTAAGCATTCTCTACATGGCAACAGAAAGGCTTTCAATGTTGGTAATTCTTTAACAGTATGCTTATTATAGCTTATTTGCATCTTGCAATCTCAGCCAAGCTTACCTAATGGTAATTAAAGTATTGCTACTTAAACACAGAGCAACAGGCACTTTGAGTAATAAGCATAAATCAACAGTACAAAAAATATGACAGAAACCAGACCATTCTGTAAAAATCAAGGACAGATGAAAAGCCACTCTAGTACTTGTGTCTACCTTGGATGGGGGGGATACTCTGCACATTTACACTGCATAACTACTCCTTGCCTTGCTTCGACACATCCAGAGTCACTACATGGGGGAGTGGGGTGCAACAAGTATGTCACAGTTTGAAATGTCTCTGGCTGACTTGTGATGGCCCTGACACATTTGTCATACCTCTCAACCTCAGAGCAAGAAATCTGGACAAAGCCATACAAAGAAATGGGACAAATGCTCAAAAATAAGGACAATTTTTAAAATATTGCTCTTATAAACTTAGAAAGATAATAGAGGTCTTGCATTAGTATGAATTTTCTGAATGGTATGAAATCTGAAACTCAAATGTCTGTCATTATTTTCTAACTTCAGTCTTTAATGATTTGTCACTAATTTGCCAAAAACACAATTTTATGAACAACGGACCAAAGATGTGATGTAAAAATATAAAATAGCAACACAATACAGCTGGGAACCTGTCAAAGAAGGGATACTTTAATATTAGTACTGCTAACTTGAGCAGCTGACAAAATAAAAGAATCTACATGCATTTCTGAAATAAAAGTAATCTGATTATTACAGTTATTTCTTAATTATAAACCCTCCATGTTTTCTTCCAAAATTGCTATTTTGCAGAGGGGTCATTAGGTGAGGAGCAATATTTTGAGCCAAAATCAGGGACAGTTGAGAGGTTTGGCTATGCCTAATTCTATAAAGCAATTTATTTGCATGCACCTCTCAACCTGTTAATGCAATAAATCTGGACAAGGCCAAATATATTGGTGGAAACATATAAACAGTACTAAAAAATGCTCTTCTATAAACTGAGACAGTTGATAGAACAGGTCTTACTTTAGCATGCATTTTTCTGAAGGTTATGAAGTCTGAAACTCAGTGTGTCATTATTTAGTGACTTAATTCCTAAATGATTTGCCAGAAAACCACAAATTTTATGAGGAACAAACCAAAAATAAGAAGCAAAAAATCTATTCATTCTTTGAAAATCTGGACAGTTGGGAGGTATGGTTCAGCTGGGGCTGCCTAAGTTTGCCGCCCTTCCCCTCACAAAACCATGGTCGAATGGAGCCTCCCCTGCAGCCATTCCAATGATCCATTACTTGGCTATTTCCTCCATTTACCATAAACACTAATGTGCATACTGATTTACTTCTATGATGATTTGAACTTCATTTGAAAGTTTTATTTTGCATTTTACAGCACAAACACTAAGACATCTGCTAAACAAACTTGGCATTAAAAGTTCTCTGCCATTGAAACTCACATTCATTGAAACAACATTGAAACCCACATTCAAAGAAAATACATTTTACCCGTGGCAGATAAAGATTAATTCTGGGCTGTTTTCAAATCATAGGCCCCTTGCATATGAAACATACATGTGCTCTTTGATACACCTTCCTATTGCTTTGAACATTGTTCCAGTAAACAATGAAACAAAACGCATGCACCAATGACAAAACTGCTCAATTCAGAACATTTCCATCATAAAAGTCTACTCAAACTTCTACAGTCCACTATTATCAGTAAATATGCACAATTCTACAGTCCAGCATTATCAGTAAATATGCACAATCTCTGAAGTAGTAAAAAAGTCATCTAAATAATTCCACGTTAAATAAATCTGTAATGAAGAGGTTGCTGCTAGCAATCACCTTTATATTTCATGGTTTCATCGAAAAATAAAGTGACTGATGCCCCTGAGGAATAAATTGCCTAAATAACATTAAAAATAAGCTAGTAATATTGCAATAGGAAATGGATGGCAAACTGATAACAGGCTCATAGTTAGTATCTTAACTTTCAGTACGGCAGCATTCACCCCTTATGGGAGTAGAGCCAACAACCTTCTGCATCAAAAGCAAGTACACAACCTGTTGTGCTATTAGCAATGTAAGCTGACTTAGTATAATCAGCATTAAACTTCTCTTCCCCTGCAGCTCTCAGCTCCTTGTAAAATCTATTCAATACTCAACTGCATCTCAACTTCGCAGCACAAGAAATCTGGAAAAAGCCAAATTTATTGGGGTGGGTCAAAAGGGCAAAAACCAGGGACACATTAAACATTGCTTGTATAATCTTGGAAAGCTGCTAGAATAAAATGCTGTGTTACCACCATACATTTTAATGCCAAGGTCCCTGCGCAAAAGAGTCAGAACAACATACCACTATGCCAAATCACCTGCTTTGTGAAAGAAAAATGCTGTTACCACCATACATTTTACTGCCAAGGTCCCTGTGCAAAACAGTCAGAGCAACATACCACTACGCCAAATCAGCTGCTTTGTGAAAGAGAGGAAGACTGAAACTTAAATGGCTATCATTTAATGAATTCAGTTCTCACCAGCTGTCAAACTCTTAGCACAAAACACCTGGACAAACACAGTAATGAGGGAATACAGCCCTCAAACATATTCAGTGAATTCAGTTCTTGCCATAGCTGTCAACCTTAGCACAAACACCTGGACAAAGCCAATAACAGGGTAATACAGTCCCAAAAATAAGGACAAATTTCAAATAGTCATCTTATAAACTTTGAAAATTGCTATAATAAAAGGTTGTGTTACTATATATTTATTGCTAGAATAAAAAGTTGTTTTACTATGTATTTTCTGAAGAATATGAAGTCTGAAATTCAAATGCCTGTCAATTTTACTTCTGATGGAACAAAAACAATTTTCAGCAGAGGCCCAGGGAGAAATATTGTAGACACATGTCTTTGTAAAATGGTAGGACACCAGAGCAAATCCACACAAACACAGGGATAAGATGCAGCCAAGAATCAAACCAGAAAACCTATAGCTGTGAGGCAACAATACTGCCACTACACCATGAAATATGTAAGGAATTAAACATTCAGAAACCTGAAGTCTGAAATTCAAATGTCTGTCAATTTTACTTAACATTTGTTAATCAGGATAGTCTGACTTGGAACAAAAAAACAATTTTCAGCAGAGGCCCAGGAAGAAATAATGCAGACATGTCTTTGTAACATGGGAGGACACAAAAGCAAACCCACACAAACACAGGGAGAAGATACAGACCCCACAAAGGCGGCACTCCAGCCAAGAATCAAACCTGAGAACCTGCAGCTGTGAGGCAACAATGCTACCACTGCACCATCAAATATTAAGCATTGCAACATTTACAAACCACAGATATTATGAGGAACAGATCAGATCAAATATGAGGCAAAAATCTGCAATTTTTTTTAAAATGGTGGTGGGTAGGGAATTCAGGTCTTTAACACCTGCATACAAGGTACAGGGTTCAAGCCTGAGGTATTCCCTACCACACCACCATGAGTCTAACCACCAGTATATTGCACCTGGGGCATTCACACACACACATACACACACACACCTGTAACAAACCACCATAAATCCCTGTCCGAGTAAGCTACGCAAATCCACACCAGACCCTGCCCGTCGCGAGATCTTCCCCTGATGAGACTGCAGCAAACTCCAATCCACACCAGACCCTGCCCATCGTGAGATCTTCCCCCGACGAGACTGCAGCAAATTCCAGACTGCTGACGTTACAGTCCGACCCCGATGTATTTTCCCAGCGAGTTCCAGGACAGTCTATGCAGTTTAAAACTGCATAGACTTCTGGGAGCTCCGTTCTTCATGTTTCCCAGTCAGGACTGCTGCTGAGACAATCTGTGCATGCTCCAGACTGTCTCACTAGCAGTCTGGACTAGTGCGCATGCACAAAAGTCCGCAATTTTTTAAATTTTTTAAAAATTTTTATTTCTTTATTTTTTCTTTATTTTACAGTTGAGGGGGCTGCAGTCTAGCAGTCCAATAGCATGGGCCACCCCTGGACATCATTTTTTTCATGGAATGAATCCAGAGCAAAGTTGCCAGAATGATCCATGGGATAGAGTGGAAAGCTATGAATAGAGGCTAGAAGCATAGCTCTCAGCTGTCCCTGATTTCATAGAATGTTCCTGATTTTACCCTATAATTTTGGTCTATTCCTCAGAAAATTCCTGGTTTTCTAGTAAATCATTGAAAATTCCAGTCACTAAATTAATAGCAAATATTCAAGTTTAATGCTTCATATCCTCGCGAAAATGCATACAAATACAAAACCTGTCATTCTAGTAACATTCTAAGTACATAAGAGCAATACTTAGAATTAATCTCTGCTTTTTGGTCTTTGTCCAATATTATTTTTAGGTTTTGAAGAAGACCAAAAAAGATAGGGGCACATGCTGTTGGTGCAAAACACAATGTCAGGGAGTTATGAAGAGACCTTCCTCAATAGAAAGGACATAGCTTGAAAAAAGAGGTATAGACAGAAGATTATACAGACTAACTACTCCCTGGAACTTTGAAAGTACATTTACACAGTGAGAGAGTTGCATATCCATGGAATGGAGTACCAAAACGGGTGGTGGAGAGACAGAGAGTCCACAAAGGCATTCAAGAGGGCATGCAACAAGGGAAAAGAGTAATGGCATAGGTATGGATGAAAAAGTAAAATGCAACATGCACTTAAAAGAACATCCTCGATAAGCTTACTGTCTCCTGCTCTCAGCCATGTGTTATTTAATGCTGTAAAGACCAACTCTACTAGTTGATTGAATCCATTTGCTTTAATATTTCCACAGCATATATGGAGGGGCTGTGTTATAAATTCCTAGGCAAATTATTTTTTTTGAATTTCAGCTCTTTACTCTTTATTGTGCAATGTTTATTTGCTTATTGGCGGACAGAACATCAAGATTTTTTTCTGGCGTACTGGATGTGATAGGATTGAACTGTTAACAAAATTAATCTTGTATCAAAAGAGGCAGTTGTCCCTGGTGGTTTTACCTGATTGACAAAGAGATAAAAATGAATGTAATATTTTTGTATTCTGCATTTCAGTGTTACACAAACTATCTAATGCCAAGACAGTGTGTGTGTGTGTGTGTGGGGGGGGGGGGGGGGTTCCCTTGCCACAATATGCAGCAAACTTGGATTTGATTATAATACTTTTAGGAGGTAGAGACCTCTCCATAGAGGATCTTGAGACCTTGTCCCTCTCCATCTTGTTTCTTTTTGCTTCTCTGTTATTTATTTTGTTTTCAGTTAAGTTGCCTTTCAGAAATAGAACTATATCTATATGATGTCTGCATGAATCTGTTACTTAATTTGTGAACATCTGAGTCACAATACAGTTTTTATTAAGTTATACTTTGTTTCATTGCAACACCTCCAATTCCTTGAACCCAACTCAGTGTAACTCCCTTCCATAGTGCTACAGTGGATCCTGCAGGAGAGACAAATCCTATAGTCCCTTTGCTAGGACTCAAAGAGCCAGGTTTGCTGAAGTGAATCTCAATTAAGCCTTTGTTATACATTGAAACCCAATAACAGGCAGCTTCATGGAATGAAATGGAACTATATATATATATATATATATATATATATATATACATATATATATATACACACACACACACACACACACACACACACATACATACACACACACACACACACACACACACACACACACACACATATATATATATATATATATATATATATATATATATATATATATATATATATATATACATATGCCCCATAAGGCAGAACAAAGTACCCAACACACTAGTCATAGTTGACTCTATAGTTAGGCACACTGATGTCCCACTCACCAGACTAAACATGGAGAAAGTTATTGTCAGCTGCCTGTCGGGTGCCAGGATCCAACACATAATGTAAACACTTAGGTCACTCCACAACAAGTACAAATATGACTCTATCATTGTCCATGTTGGTGTGAATGACCTAAGATGTACCTCCCTGGACTACATGAAAAGAGACATGGAGGAGCTCTCGGATCATGTAATTCAGGCAGGTATACCCTAGCCCTGAGCAGCATCCTGCCATCGCCCAGAATGATACCACAATACAAGGACAAAATGATTGACTTCAACAACTGGTTAAGATTCTGGTGTCATTCTAAGGGGATCCAGTGTCTGTCTGCCTGGATAACATGATCAACAGACCACGATGCTTTGCCAGAGATGGCCTGCACCTGTTGCCCCTGGGATTTTGAATACTGGCTAAGGCTCTTGCCACCCCTATAGTGCCTTTTTAGAAAAGGTTCAAACAACAAACTCACCACTGTAACAGATATAAGCAAGCAAAATCTGAGGGTAATGCTACTTAATGCTAGAAGTCTACACCTCAAAATACACTCACTCAAGGCACTCCTTAAAATGGAGAATATCGACATCTGTGCAGTGATGGAGACCTGGTTCAAGGCTCCAGAGAGCACCCCTGCATTACCAGGTTATAACCCATACCACACCTTTTGGCCACCTAACCTGGACTGAAACACTAAAGGAGGAGGCGTGTCCATATTCATTAAGGATATCTACACCTACGGGCTAGTTGCTCAACATAATGCATCTGAAATTATCCAAGTGCAACTAAGACTGGGCATGACTGCAATCCAGGTTGTAACTTGTTACAGATTCCCTGCCATGCCCCAGGATGCCCACTCCACATTTCTTGATATACTGGATAATATTAAGGTACAGCACAATACCCTAAAAATGGGCAATTTCAACTACCCCACCATCAACTGGGAAAACTACTCATGTACTAACTCATTTACTCAATGCTTTCCGGACTTCATAAATTCCAACGCCTTGGATCAGCTTGTCCATACCCCCACCAGGGGCAGCAATATCCTGGACCTGGTCATTACCATTATGGGCAACCGATGTTCCATGCCAGAGGTCAACTCCTCGTTGGTCAGATCCGACCACAAGCTAATCACCCTAGACATCAATACCCCCCCCCCCCACTAAGGAAACCAGTGTAAAATACTTCTCCAAAGCCAACTTCATGCTTCTTAAGACAAAAGTGGCAAGCTTCACAACACCCATACAGATGGAAAATAGAGGTACAACTGCTGAATCCTATACAAATGCATTGTATAAGCACATACACAAGGGCATGGATCATGCCATCCCCAACATAACCAAAATGCTATCCTCCAAAAAAAGGAAGCCAATCTGGTGGTCCCCTGCCATAAATAAACTCTACAACAGAAGGAAGAAGCTGTTGCAAAAAAGAGTAAAATCCCCTAATTGCAGGAACTCCCTGGTCAGCCTCAGTAAGAAGCTGAGATCCCTCATAAAATCCCCCAAAGCTAGTTACGAAAATAAAATCATCACTGATTCTAAAGACAACCACAAAGCGTTCTATAGCTATGTCAAGAATCTCAATGACAACACTCAGATCTGCTCTGAGCCTCAGCACAGTGGCACTAGATATACAGAACCTACTGATATTGCCAACATTCTGGCAGATAGGTTTAGTGCAAACTTCACCCCCCCCTCACCCCCCAAGGAGCCCATCACTATACCAGAAGAATGCAAAGCCCCTGTAATCATGGCTGCCCAAGTAAAGACCACACTCTCCAAAGCCAAGAACACAGCATCCATGGGACCTGACAACATCCCAGGCTGCGTTCTGCACAAACTACAGAATGAAGTACCATGTTCAGTCATAGACTCACTTAAGGCTTTGTGCCTACTGAATGGCTCACAGTGACAGTTATCCCGCTCCACAAAGGGGGCGCCATCATGGACCCCAGGAACTACTGCCCCATTAGTCTGACGAGCCTGGTCTGCAAGGCCATGGAACGTATCATCTTGGAGCTTATAAATAAGGACATAGGTAACCTCTAAACTCTGGACCCCACTCAGTTTGGGTTTGTAAAAGGTAGGTCATGTCTCCTAAACAGGATTAACTTCTTTGAAGCAGTCACCAGAGCCGTGGATGAGGGTAAGGTGGGGCACACAGTGTATCTTGACCTCGCCAAGGCTTTCGACACCATCCCCCACTCTGGAATTATAGATAAACTCACTAGACTGTGCATAAATCCCTATGTCACAAGATGGGTGGCCAACTGGCTTACTGACACAACCAACACAGTGAAAGTAGCCAACTCCAAATCCAACTTCAGACCAGTGACAAGTGGAGTACCACAGAGCTCAGTCCTGGGTCCTCTCCTATTTGGCATCTACTTCTCAGAAGTCCAAGCTAATAGACCAGGTCTTTGGCTAATGAAGTTCGCAGACGACTGCAAACTAGGTGCCATAACAGAATCGCCTAATGATGTGGACATTCTACAAAGGGGCCTCACTGAGACTGATGCTTGGTGTCAAAGTCATGGCCTCAAGCTCAATGCCAAGAAGTGCACTGTCATCCCCTTTGGGAAAAACATTGCACCAATGAAGTACGACATAGGCCGTAGCCAACTAAATACCAAAAGTGTGATAAGAGACCTTGGGACACAGGTGGACAGTAGTCTCTCCTTTGATAATCACATCACCACAGTATTCAGGAAATCCTTCTACATGGCACACCTCATTACAAAGGGGTTCACCTCTAGAAAAAAAGAGGTCATTGTTCCTCTCTACTCATCCCTCATCAAACCCATTATAGAGTACAATGCCCCATTTGGCATATACCTCACAAGACATCTACAACAACTAGAAAGGCCACAGAAATACCTCACTAAGAGGATTACTCACCTCAAACAGATGCCATACACAGACCATCTAAAAAAACTCCAGCTCTACTCCATCGCTTATCGCCTACTCAGAGGCAACCTTCGCCTAACATACAAAGCCATGTCAAACCCAAATCTGTTGGACATGCTACACTTAAAGAAACCCCCAATCCCTCCAAGCCACACGCTCCAGGGACCTAAACCTTGCCACCACAATAAACAGAACATGCTCGAGGGATAGATTCCTGTCCCAGAGACTTTCCATGCTCTGGAACAGACTACCCATTCATGTCAAGCAAAGCTCCTCATTAGCTCTCTTTAAGAAAAATCTCGATAATTAGATGGGGAATATGAAATTCACCCCAGCGATCACTTCTGTGGCTCTGCTAGACAGGGGCACATGAAAATAACTTTCTTGGGTGGTGAAAGCCAGGGAACTTTTTTGGCTAGGCTTATATAGGCCCCAGGGCCGATAGCCTAGTACATACCTATGAACCGATATATATATATATATATATATATATATATATATATATATTAAAAATGAAGCTAGTACAATCAACAGGCCATTAAACATAAAAACAGGACTTTTATTAAAATAATAAAAATGTATACATATATATATATATATATATATATATATATATATATATATATATATAAAAGTTCTACTTTTATCAACAGAATAATCCAAAAGAAGCACAAACGGCTTGAATCCAGGAGTAAGACCAAATGATTTATTAAACAAAAGTAAGCGCTTTTGTCTGGTGACCATCACCAGACTTCTTCAAACAAATTCAAACAACCAAATGAAAAACTTTTATACACACTTAATATAATAATCAATTACACTCTAATTACATTTAATTAATGTTAAAATTGATTGATATAAGCAGCCTAAAACTCTGTTAAGCCTAAAATCTGAAACCCAGCTAAAAAATCACATTTATTCTATCCACAGCAAATAGGCAACTACACTAATATATAAATAAATGTTTAAATATATAAGACCAGGTGCTCGGTGAAATGTGTATGCACAGTTGTGAGTCGGACAATAAAATACATGGATGCTAATATGCCTTGTCCTAGAATGGTGTTTTATTGCTGATTTTGGGTTCACCAATACTCATTTTGGGTATTTGGATTTTTGGTTGGTGCTGGACGTAGTGGAGCAGCATATATATGTGTATGTATGTGTATATATATATATATATATATATATATATATATATATATATATATATATATATATATATATATATACATATATATATATATATATATATATAGAAAACAATATATATAACATATATAAATATATATATATATATATGCATACAAAAATATATACATAAATATTCATAAATATAAACATGAAAAATTATGTAAAAATGTGTATATAAATATTAGTACCATTACAAATACAAAATTAGGATGTTTTCCAAAAATATCCAACATAGCCTGTTCACGCGTGAGAATAACCCAATTTTTTCTTAGTATGTCTTGCACAATATAACTATCACTAGCATATGTACAAATAAAGGGGCATACAATCTCCTTAACAACACCAGTGCCCCTTTGTGAATTCCCATTGGTAAACATACCTTCCCCATAATTTATATTATTGGTTCTAAAAGGCAACAGATGTTGATCATGTCTATTCATATCCGGGCTTTCCAATATAGGGACATAAAAAAAATATTGTTTCTTTTGTTTATGACCTCTTGTTTAATATTGTACACCAGACCTACAGGATATCCCCTATCAAGGAACATTTTACTCATAAAGTCACATTCCAATAAAATGTCATCAAACAATGAGACCATCCGGGCATACTGTTAGAATATGTGGGCTTCCTAAAAATTGTTGATTTTATATACCCATCACTTATTTTTGTAATCAGTACATCCAAATAGGAGATTTTTTCCTTTTCCACTGTATAAGTAAACTTAAGAATATCTGTACTTTGAGATATTCAATAGATATTGGTATATCATATGAGGGTCCAGTCCATGCCACAAACAAATCATCAAGATACCGAAGATATAATGGAATATGTACAAAAAAGGAGAACAAAACAAAAAATGTTTCTTCCACCAGGCCATCACTATATTAGCAAAAAAAGGGGGCCGCAAGCTGACCCCATTGCTACCCCCTCAAGCTATTTAAAGTGATGGCCCTCAAAATAAATATAATTATTTTTTAACACCATCTCCATCACTTGGTTGTAAGTATTGATGAGCCCTTGCTCAATACCAAATTCATCAAACAAGAAATCAGAAAACCAATCCATCCCCATAGCATGGGGAATGTAACTAAAGAGGTCCTTGACATCGATGGTGATAAAAACTCCCCCCTCCCCAAAGGGAATAAGACCTTTACATTTTTCTAAAAATTGCCAAGAGTCACTGCAAAGATGTGGGTTGTTTAAAACTTTTTCTTTAAGTTTAATGTCCAAAGACCTGGCTATATAACTAGTTTTTGAACAGCCCAAATCCACTAATGACAGCAGAGGGGGGTCAGCCAGGTCCTTGTGGATTTTCAGAACTCCGAATATGACTGGGATTTTAGGAGTTTCAGTTGCCATATAATTATAATCATCGATGCTAATCTGTTCCTGTGTAGCCATATCTAAAAGTTCCCAATCAATCCTATAGTAAGCTATGTTGACTTCATTAAGGGAAGCCTCACTGTAAGTACAGCTGTACAATAGTTTAAACATTTTCTGTACCTAATCATCTTTTTGGACAATCACCATCCCTCCCCCTTTATCTGGCTGCATAAATCTTAGGTCGATTTTACCCCTAAGATCAGACAATAAAGCTAATTCAAAAGCACTAAGATTATATTCTACCATAGAATTACCCAATAATGATGGAAATCCATCTCAGAAGGACTTAAACAGATGATGTGGGTCAGGGTTATAAGTACTCGGTATACTACAATCATTATTATTCCTGTCATACTCATTACTGTCATTTCTATGTAGAAATTTTAAATTTAAATTTCTTATATACATTTTAAAATCACAGATCAATTCACCAATATCATTAAATTTGCTAGGTACAAAATTGTACCCATTGCTGAATAAATCAGCGTGTTGAACAGTAAAAGAAAATCCAGTACAGTTATAAATTTTAAAATCACAGGTTGACTTAAAAACAATATTAGGTTTTCTTGAAACAGTCACCTCTGCTGTCTCCTCATGTTGGAAAATTGTCCGTTACTCTGGGCCTGTTGAGTCCAGGCATTCCCCTGCAGATAGGGGTTTCAGTATTGAAGCCTCCTGTTCCTGAGTCTCTCCGACCTCCTCGGCCCCGGTGGATCTAAAGGGGCAGCCTCCCCTTCAGAATGAGTAGTTACAGACACACCAGGATCCATAGGCTGGCCATGATGTTCGACATAATTCCCTCTACTTTTATCAACAGGCTGTTCGCAGTTCCTTTAAACACATTCAAAGATCCAAAAAAAAAAAAAAAAAACCTGAAGTGACTGCCTGCATACAAGAACATGGAGAATGGAATCCCGTACAAACCAGTAAAAGCCACTGCAAGTTCTACTTTTATCAACAGACTGAGCAGTTCCCTTAAACACATTCAAAGGTCCAACAACAACAACAACAAAAAAAACTGAAGCAACTTCCTGCATACAAGAACTCAGAGAGCGGAACCTCGTACAAACCAGTAAAAGCCACTGCAAGTTCTACTTTTATCAACAGACTGTGAGCAGTGCAGGTCTATTATAATTCTTCTCTCTGTGATACTCCTACTGATTCTTCTGCTGTCCACACTACTGGAACCCCCCCTTTTCCTCCCATTTACTGTAACAAATATATACATTTTTCCAAAGCTTTGCATTTATTTTATATTCTTATATATTTATTTATCTTGTATATCACATTTCTTTTATATTCTTATATTTTATTCTCCAATTTATTGTAACAAATATATACAGTTTCCCAAAGCTTTACATTTATTTTATATTCTACTTCCCTGATTATCTACTAAATCTGCTTTTGAATTCACACAGATAGACACCTTTAGGTACTGACCTGGGCTAACTGATTGATTGTTTTTCTCTTCTCACAGCTTTCTCCAAGTCCTGGTCCATAGCCTACCCCCTTTTCTTGTTCTCCTAACATAATTCTAGTGCAAGTTTCCTAGCCCTGTCAAACCTGTTTTCTCACAGCTTTCTCCAAGCCCTGGCTCTTAGCCCCCCCCTTCTCTCGGTCTCCTAACATAATCTTATTGTCAGTCCTGTCTATTCCCTCCCTCTTCCTGTTGAGAGTTTACTTATTCTTCCCCTGAGCTGTGGCACAATCTATAAATACTAAAAATCTCTGCCTGACTACACTCTGTTTCTGTCTGTCCCACGGGCATCCCTCAGTAGTGTGCACTTACTGCATGTCCCTTTCTAAAACCCCTGGCATAACTACATTACTTTCCTATTTCTCAATGAACTGCAGCCCCCCACTAATGCACAAATAATAAAAACAAACAGAAAGGTAACATTCAAACCAAAATGATAGGCTGCCCTATTTCTGTAGCTGCTAACCTTCTCATGGATTGTTTTCTGTTTGGCGACTGCTGCTCCTCCTGGAAGGTGTAACCTGCTCCATTCACCCTTCAGGCTCAGTCCACTCCCCTACTCTGCCCCCAAAATCCACCCACCCCCATTACCTGTACTTTTATACATCCCGACTCCTCACTGCCCAACACCTCTCCAATCACAACACACCTAAGCCAAACCCTACCCACCTGTAGATCTACATCACCCCAAACATCCACCTCTCCTATAATGCTCTACATAACATCTCTCCCTATAACCCCATTTTCCCTATTAATCTCTCTCTCATCTCTTGCCTATCTCACACTTTTTCCCAACCCGTGTCATAACTCTCACACACACTCCAATACATCTTACCATCAACCTCACTTCCCATCCTATTCATCCATCTCACATGAACTCTTTAACTCTAACCCAATCTATTTCTTCAAACAAAACTGCTCCCAACCCAACCCCCCCCTGTACTGCCGTCTTAAATGTGGTACCAAAAAATCACTACTCTCACACAACCCAAGCTTCACTTGCCCAACACACTGCCGCACTCTTCTACTCCACCACATCTCTCTCACTAGCCGGCGACATCCACTCCAACTCCGGATCCATCTCTAACATCAATCTCACCAAGCCCTCCACTCAACCCACAAACTCAAAGTCCATTCTCCTTACAACACTTAATGCACAAAGCCTAAAAAGCAAAACCCCTAACCTCCATGCCTGGCTCTCCCATAACCACCCTGACATTACTGCCGTTTCTGAAACCTGGCTGAAAATCTATATAAAAGATAGCGAAATCCTACCTCCAAATCATTTGCAATGACTGAGCCCATAAAAAAGGAGGTAAAATTGCAATAATCTACCCCACCTCCCATACCATAACTCCCTACTCCAATAAAATACCAACCTTTGCCAATACTGAAATTATAATAGGTTTATTAAAAATGAACAACCACAAGTCCATATGCATTGCTGCCCTCTATAGTCCCCCTGGTGATAATATCAAAACTCTTGAAAACATCCTGTCCTGGTTCTCCTCCAATATAAAAAATGAAACCTATATACTCGGTGATACCAACATCGACTGGAATACTATTAACTTTGAAGCCCCATCCCACACAATCAACCTGTACAACTTCTTCCAACTAATACAATCTCCAACCAGACCAAATAAAGATGGTACCTCTGGTACCATCATTGACTGGATCCTAACAACTCATGCAAGCCTTATCACCAAAGCCGGAACATTACCTGATCCTCTCAGCGATCACCTACCAGCCTTTGCCAACCATCTCCACTGCATAAACAACACCACTACATCCAAACCCACAACCTCTCCTCTTTCAACCCTCTAACTTTCGCCAAATGCTTAAAGCATACTGATTGGTCCCCTCTACAATCCTTTCCTCTAGATGATGCCATTTCCTACTTTAAACACTCATTCCTAACTCTTCTCAATCAGCAAGCCCCCCCCCCCAAACCAAATGCATCAAAACCAATCCCTGCCCATGGTTATCAAAAGATATTAAACTAGTCTTGCACCAAATGGACAAAAAATGGAAACCATATCAAAAACATAAAAACCCTAACACCCTCCTAGAATATAAGCAACTATGAAACTCCACAAAAAAATAATAATTAAAGACCACAAAGCCCACTACTCCAAACTCCAGTCCTTACACTCAGCAAATCCCAGAAAACTTCTGGGACTCCATCTCATCCATGCTGCATCCTGGCAACAAAGAAAACCTCTGCACAGACCCCAACCTCTCCAACCTTGAAACAGCCAGCCAGTTCAACTCATTCTTCATAGACTGCATAGCTAAACTATCAGCCTCCTTTCCACCCCCCTCCTCCACCACCACTCCCTCCTGCCCCAACCACCTCCCCAATCATTAACCTTCCTCCACATCTTTCTGCCTCAAGCCCATCCCCACAAGCACTATAAAAAGACTTCTCCTCAAACTCAAACACTGTCGCAATGCACCCGACAACCTTCCACCACCTTCCTCAAACAATCGGCAGACAGCATTGCATATCCCATCTCTATTCTTATAAATAGATCCATACAAGGATCATATGTCCCTTCTATTTGGCACCATGCTTACATCATCCCCCTCCACAAAGGTGACAAAAATACTGATACCACCAACTTCAGGCCTATTGCCATCCTTTCCCCACTTTCTAAAATACTAGAGAAAACAATACAAGCACAACTCATGGCACACCTAACACTAAACAATCTCCTCTCCCCTACCTAACATGGCTTCCGCCCTGGCCACAGCACCATGACTGCCCTTCTTTCCTTTCTTGACACCATAAACCTCCGACGCGACTCAGGCAAGTTTGTATCCACACTATTCCTAGATCTGTCAAAGGCCTTCGACACCATCTCACACACCCTACTTATATGCGAACTCTCCACCCTACACTTCTCTCCCACCACCATTGCCTGGTTTTCCAGCTAGTTGTCCAACCGCCAACAAGCTGTCCAATGGAAAACTTCAGCCTCCCCCTTCCTTCCCACACCCACAGGTGTCCCACAAGGTTCTGTTTTGGCCCTCTTCTCTTCAACCTATTCATTAACAACTTTCACCAATCCATCCCAGACTCATCTACCATCCAATATGCAGATGACTCAACAATCATCTGCTCAGCCTTCACCCCCTCTGAGCTCACAGCAACAACCCAGCTAGGCTACTCCAAAACAGAAACCTAGATGCAGTCTAACCATCTGACACAAAATTCAAATAAAACCAAACTAATGTTTTTTTCTCCTACCAAAAACTCCATTGACAAATCCACATTCACCATACAGAGCCAAAACAACACCCGCCTTGAAATTGTTCCCAACACCAAGCTTCTTGGCATCATTATTGATGAAGAACTAAAATTTGACACCCACATCCATTCCACAATCAAGAAAATCCACCAAAAGTTAGGTCTCCTCTACAGGCACAACCACTTCCTAAGCCCCTCTACCCGTCAAACTCTTGCATTTACCTTCCTTCTCCCCTTCCTTATGTATGATGCCCCTCTTTTCACCAATCTCCATCTTGGCCTTCGGTCCATACTTGAATCCTGCTACCACAAGATCTCAAAATTTGCAACCAATTCAAAAAACTCATCCCACCACTGCCACTCCTTCCTCACCCTCAACTGGCTTGAACTACCCAACTACCTCAGTTACCTACACCTCACCATTGCCCACAAGCTCATCTTTAAACCTGCCAACTGCCCAGCTCTCGCTACTTCCTTAAAACCTTACATTCCCAACTGCTCACTCAGATCTAAAAAACAAAATCTCCTTCAGGTCCACAAATCTGCACGACCTCCTGGCCATCTACTGTTGTCCCACTCCTTAGCTGAACAGTGGAACTCTCTTCCCACACTCCTACACAACCTACCTAACCATACAAATTTCAAATCTCAGCTACTCTCTCATCTTTCTTCCAAATGGGAATGCCCTTGCCATGGTCCAACTTAACCCCCCCATTCCACCTTGCACTGACTCATCCAACTACCACTAATATTACTTCATCCCACCCAAAACAATCCCTCCCCTACCCTCTCAATGCATAATATTTTCCTAACATACTAATGGCTAGTAGCTACATATTTTGAAATGTTAAACCTACAATTGAGTTTATAATAAAAATATTCACGTTATGTAAATGCTGAAATTTCTGTATTGAATTATGTCTTTTCATTTTTGTAACATTGTGACAAGCCATTTACAAATATCATGGAGCTTATCTGTAAATGTTTAATTAGCTGTATGAACTATGTCCTTTTGTAACACGTGAAATGTAACTTGCAATTATTGTAGAGCTTTTCTCCCCGGCCCTCCACTTAAAACGGGCTCTTCTTGGCCTAGTGGACTTCCCGGTCATCAAACTTAAATAAATAAATATATGTGTATGTATATATATATATATATATATATATATATATATATATATATATATATACATATACATATTGAATTTTATCTGGTGCAGATTTTTATTTGTCATTCCTTACTTGTGGATTTGTGTATATGTATATATCTATATCTATATCTATATCTATATATATATATATATATATATATATATATATATATATATATATATATATATGTGTGTGTGTGTGTGTGTGTGTGTGTGTGTGTGTGTGTGTGTTTGTGCACATAAGTATATGTCAGATGATCAACTTTTTGGAAACTCAAAATTAATATCGAAGTGACCATATGATCGCGTTTCTGAAAACTCAATCATCAAAGAAAAAAACACAACAATCTACCCTTTTTTATGTTTTTGCAGGGGGCAAGCCCCCTTATACCCCTTGTGGGTGGTTGTGCCCCCCACACCCTCTACAAATTATATATACCAACTCCAAGATCGCACTACAGCGAGGAAAAGGGTAAATTTCCTATTCCTTACTGTACTGCGATCTCCAATGAAAAGCTTTGAGATTTCAAAACCTCAATCATATGGTCTTGACCATATGGAATTCGAGTTTCTGAAAACTCAATCAACTGATTTATTTATTTATTTATTTATTTGCCATTTGTTAACTGGGTTGGTCTGGCTGGGCAGATGCCCTTTTTCAGCAGACACCCAATAATTTTTTTTATACAATCAAATTAAGTATTTAATCAAACAACCATACAGAAAATAGATTAATTTTATACTATGTGTGAAGAGAAAGAAAATTAAACATAGGTGGTAATTCATTAAGTACAGAAGAAGTAATTAGGGACCTGGGGACCCAAGTTGATAGCAATCTCTCATTTGACAACCACGTGGCCAAAGTGGTTAGAAAAACATTTTATATAGCCTACCTAATCATAAAGGGATTCACATCTAGATCAGGGGAGGTCATCGTGCCTCTTTACTCATCCCTCATCAGGCCCATAATTGAGTACAATGCCCCTTTTGGGATGTACCTTACCAGACACCTGCAGCAACTGGAAAGACCCCAAATGTACCTCACCATAAGGATCAAAGGGCTCAAAGAGATGCCATATGCTGCCTGGTTAAAGAAACTCCAGCTCTACTAAGTGGCATACCACCTGCTCAGAGGCGATCTGTGCCTGACGTATAAAGCCATGTCCAACCCGGAATTAATGGACATGCTGCACCTCAGAGAATCCAAATCCCATCGAGCTACGCGCTCGAGAGACTTGAACCTCAGCACTGAAATAAATAGGACATGCTGGAGGGACAGATTCATAACCCAGAGGCTCCCTTCACTCTGGAATAAAATCCCAGTCTAGGTTAGGCAGTGTCCCTCATTGACTCTCTTCAAGAGGAATCTTGATGAGTGGATGGGAGATCGTAGGTTTACCCTGGGTATCACTTCTGTGTCACTGTTAGACAGAGGCACAGTATACTAACCTCGAAAAAGGGCATAGCAAAATTCATTTAAAATGGGTGGCGAAAGCCAAACACACTCTGGCTAGGCTTATAAATGCCCTAGGGCAGATAGCCTAGTATGAACCTATGAACCTATGAACCTATAGATATAAGCTGATAGATATTTACATACACATTAAACATTCAATCAGTTCATGCATTGCATCTTTTTTTTTTTTAATAGTAAGCTCTGTTTGCTCCATCACATTTTTCACCATTACCCTTACCCACTTACCCATTAATAGTCTAATGCTTACTGCTTCCTCTTTGCCTTCATAGCAGAGGGCAACATGTTAATTTCTTAACTTTCTTAGTCATCTATTTGCCTACTTTCTCTTTGACCCACATATGAAAAGACATTTACCTACAAGCTCTGTGTATTAGTTTAACATCTTTCTCTTATGTAACTTGTTTAAATGACTCCCTACTTACTGGATTTCAAAAGCAGAGGATATGACAGTCCCCTGTTACAGCTAGGGAACCTCAAGCCTGTCTCAGGAAATGAGTGAGTTTACAGATCTGTTGCACTGTTTTATGTTACTGATTGCCCAATGTGTTGGGTAACAAACCCCTGATTGTTGAAGGATTACTCTAAACACAAAGAAAATTCTTGATATTTTGCTGTAGTCCCTCGACTACTGTAAATAAAACTGGAATTTCAGTTACTTACTATTTCATGTTATACTTCACTTTGGTTTTGTTGATGCTAATGAAATATTTTATATATTTTTTGTTTTCTTGCCTTTGAATAGCATACAGCATAGATAAAATGTTCTGCCTTTGATCAGCCTACCAAACTGATTAATAGAAATTCTAACATTATAAGTGTATCATCGTGCATGTGCAGCAGTACTTGTGGTACAAAGAGCAAAGCATGACAGGTATCTTGTATGGCATTAGACACAAAGTTTACTGAATGCTGTCTTGCACAGTACTATAAACAAAATGAGTATCTTGCACCGCGTTATAACAAAACTAATTCGTACACTATAGCATTACACTGTAAGTACAGTGTTTAGTGATTTGTGTGTCCTGTGAAGTAAAGCGATATTGTTTTGTTCTCTTTGCGTTCTGCGCTGCACTGTAAAGGAATAAAGTATTTGTGCTGCCTGCTATATCAGAGAAGTCTTTGGTAATGAGAAATTACATCTTGTGGGTGTGAGATAATACTAACTTCCTGCAAATTTCTGACTATATTGTTTCACGTGCAGTTATGGATTGTGAAAGCAGAAATGGTGGAACAATGTGGAAAACTACTCAGTTCCTCTTGTAAAAAAAATAAGTCAGTAAATACCAAAGACATAAATCTCCCACATACTAATCTCCCACACACAAAGAAACACAGATGCAGGTGGAATACATTTGCAGGGAACTAGTCTATTTAAAAAAAGTCCTGTTCTTCATATCACGTGGCTCTTGATAATAGTCAAATGAAATCTGCATCTAATGGAAATATTTCTACAATAGAGTGTCTCTTTTAAGAGGCACATTTTGTGCTAATAAAAAAAAATGAGAAGCCCTTCCCCCAATTACACATGGACAGATAAGCTGTACTAAATTTCTTCATTCCCCTGATTTTTTATTGTCCTAGTATGTATGAAGGAAATAGCACTAGCACACATTGTAGTCAGAGAATACACCTCTTATTTCCCACACTGTGCAATCCTATTTCCTTCCTGACTCCAAAGTTTCATACTTTCTCACATCAGACCCCTTTACATGTACTGCATGCTTCATTGAGATGCCTTGAAGCACTGCATAAAACCTGTATTTTCTATTAAAATGTTTCCAGCTTTGTTATCAGTCATGCCTTGTTGCTGTACTGGCTTTTTGGGGGGGGCCCTTCCCTGCTGACCATCTTGCCATACTTGTACCCCAAACTTCTTCCCCATCCTGCCAGGTGTGACCTACATAGGGATTTCCCATTTCAAGGGATCTAGCCTTTCAGAGACTAGTCTTAAAGCTAGAAGTGGGGTAGAGATGAAAAGAAATAAGCTGATTAGCCCGTATGCTAGCAATTATTTTTTTTGTATTATATACTGCCCCTCTCTTTCTACTAGTTAGCAAACATCATTCAGGATTTGCTGTAAGTTTCTTATTTCATATGTATGTATTCACAAGGGCCCCTATCTGATCACCGAAGTTTCAAAACTTTGAATATCATACGGCCGAGACCATATGATCGAAGTTTTGAAACTTTGAATATCTTGAATGGAGATCACCGTACAGCGTGAAATGGGAAATTTACTGTTTTCCTCACTGTAGTGTGATCTTGAAGTTGGTATATTTAATTAACAGGGGGAGGTGGGGGTGCAGGGGGGTTTGTCCCCCTGCATAAACATAAAAAAATTGTTTTTATTTATTTTTTTTATTTTAGTTTCGAAGTTTCAAAACTTCGGTCATATGGTCTCAGCCGTATGAAGTTTGAAGTTTTGAAACTTTGGTGATCCAATAGAGACTGATTCACAAACATAAGTATCCTCCCCCCACACCACTGCCTCCAGAATGTTCTGTTCCCATTGGAAAACATGGTATTTCTGTTTAGCGCCTCTTTTCTCATTCTCCTGGCACCTAACTGTGCATCAGGTTGTTCAGTAGCTATGGGACCTCACTCCTTTCCTGCACCCCCACATAGGATGGATAAGTTTGCAATGGCTGTTTACTCCAGTCACTCCTTGGTGGTCCCCCTTCATCTAGGTCTACTAAGGCATAATAAAGGCTTCATTCTTCTGAAACAACAAGCCAGAGTTATTGTACAGACTTACTCTCCAGCATCTGGAAATATAAGTATGAGTAAAGGTAGCATACTGTAATCTACCCATTGTTGCGCTGAGAGTCGCCACTCATTTCTGATACTTACTTTTTTTACAGAAGTGTTTCTATTTTTCACTATGAAGGTGTTTCTGTATTAAACATGGAAGGAAACGTATCATCATTTTTTTCTTTTCCAGCACAAATATTACTTTGATGAATTGCTGTTGAGGTATTTTATGACTAATGTTGCTCAGTATATGACTCGAGGTGGAGTTAATTGTTAGTTTTCTTTTTTTTTTTTCTTTTCTGTGTGAGGCTTTTTCTGCCCTTTGCCTTTGTTCTAACTATATTTTCTCCTATTGGAGATAGTGTTGTTTTTAGTGGCTAGGTCTTATTCCAGAAGAGTTATAAAAATGTCATCACTCATTTGAGAGGCTGCAGTAGTGCAGCGGTTATCATTATCACCAAAACAGAGACTTCTTCAGAACTAAGTTATTATTCCCATAAGCACCTCTTATGTTATAGGTGTATTTACATTCTAGTTAATTAAGTAAACAATTTACAAATTCAAAATTCTATAGATAAAGTGATCCACACCACTCCATAAACTGACATCTTGAAACATTTATGTTAAAAGTATAAAATGTTGAAGCTTAGAGGAAAATACTACATTACATCCAGAGCTTTCTTTTTAACACTGGAGCCAAAGAAATGTTCTCATTAATATCTGGTGATGTGTTAGAGTTTAATTTTATTATCCAAAAAAGTTCTCAACTCCAACCGGAGCTCCCACCACCCACCTCCATACAAAATGGTTCACATATCTACTATTTTTGGACGATGTGTTTATCATACGGAAGGAGTCAGATAACCAACCCGTAGTGTTTGTAGAGTAAAGGGCAACTTGTTAGCGCAGCACGCATGTGTTAAGACACCAATAGCTTCCACCAAGAGATGGAAATTATTACAAATATGTTTAAAAACAGAGGGTACCCCAACAAAGTATTAGAATCCATAAGGACTCAAATTTTGGAAGGGGGGAGAACTAAATTGAAGCCCCATTAAGTGAAACTAACCTTGGTGGTACTATAAACAAGGCAAAGAACAATTCTCAACACAGTGACAGTATGGTAATGCCATTTGGTGTAGGGGAAAGAAGGTGAGAGAAATTATATCTAGAAACTGGACAATTTTTAAGGACAATTCTAATGTCCTAAAACTTTTAGGAAACAAGCTGAAATTTGTTTACAAGATGGGGAGGAATTTAAAATCAATAATTGAATACCCTGTCAAAATCATTTCTTTACCTGATAAAGGTACTACCAAGTGTGGGACATGCAGGCATGTCCTTACATACTTGAATCTAACAATATAGTATTAAAGGAAATACAAGGTTAATCTGCACAAAGGAAATTGCAACACCAAGGGTATAGTGTACATTTCAATCTGCCAAACTTGTGGCAGTTACTATATAGGTAAGACAGAAAGAAAACTTAGAATAATGATCTACGAACATCTGTACGCAATACTAAGGGGTAATGTGAATAATTACAACCAACAGCAGAACAGCAGAACCAGCAGAATATTCCAAAAACAACAATGGATTCAGTTTTACAATAAAATTTATTGCTTGTCTTGATTAGCTCCTTGGCCATTACAGCCTTCAAAGGGTACAAATTTACCAAAAAACACATTCCCCTATTTATACATCACCAACAATCATTTAATTAAATAATCAATCAATTAAACATGCATTTTAAAATTTTAAAGCAAACTTCTCCAATTAATTTCTCTGTTCAAACCTCTTGGTGCCAGTGTATCAAATTTCAGTATGAATATAGTTTCCTTATACAATAAAATATTTTTAATTAATCTTTCATCCCCTTTTCTGATAAACACTTCTTCCAGAATAGTAGCTTGTAATAGGTTAGCATCACTATTATGTTTTTCCCCAAAATGGGATGCTATAGGACTTTCTAGTCTCCCCTTCTTTATATCTCTAATATGTTCCTGCAACCTAATTCTAAATTTCCTTTTAGTTTCCCCAATATAGAAAAGGTTGCAGGGACATCTCAGGCAATAAATTACACCTATTGTATCACATGTGAAGTAATTATGTGGTCTAAATGTTTTTCCATTAATCCTAGGAAAACAGTTAATAAGGGAACATATATTGCAATTGTTACACGGTATAGTACCCAAGGATACTAATGAGGGAGAGGGACTAGCTACTGGTGCAATATAATAAGCTTTAACCAATTTGTCCCCCAAATTCTGTCCTCTCTTATAAGCCGCATAGGGTAAATCAGATACAATTCTATGTAGCAGTTCATCTCTATGTAAGAATTTCCAATAATGCTTTATTAGTTCCCATAATGTGAATAATTCACTGTACAAACATTCCTTACAGTGTCAGGACTTCACTAGATTTAAATTTGGGATCTTAGAACAAGTTCCATTAAATGCCTGAGGCGGGTGGTGGGAGCTCCGGTTGGAGTTAAGAGAACGTTTTTGGATAATAAGATTAAACTCTAACATACCATCAGGTATTAATGAGAACATTTCTTTGGCTCCAGTGTTAAAAAAGAGACCTCTCTGGATGTAATATAGTATTTTTCTAAAAGCTTCAACCATTTATACTTTTAACATAAATGTTTCAAGATGTCAGTTTATGGAGTGGTGTGGATCACTTTAACTATAGAATTTTTAATTTGTAAATTGCTTAATTAATTAACTAGAATATAAATACACTTATAACATAAGAGGTGCTTATGGGAAGAATAACGTATTTCTAAAGAAGTCTCTGTTTTGGTGAGGGAGACGAAAGTGCTTAACTATTTTGTGTTTGGAATAAAGTGTGGTGATAAGAACTTTGGTCTTGTTATTTCTGTGGAAGTATGGAGCTTACGGTGTGGACCCAGTGAATTGCTTTTCTAAGGTGGTTTTTGGTCAAATATACTAGCAATTTCATCTGCATGGTTTTGTTTTACAAGCATTATCACCTCACAGCAAGAGGTTTTCCGGTTTGATTTTTGGCTGGAATGCCTTCTGCACAGAGTCTGCATGTCTTCCTTGTGGTCGAGTGAACTTTAAAGACATGCAGGTAGGTACATGTGCATGTGACTTCAGTGAAGGTTGGGTGCCGGGCTGGCGACTCAACACCATAAAAAATTGACTGCCAAGCAATAGTGGACCAGTGTTCCGCTGTGATGACCCCTAACCTGGAAAAGCTGAAAGACAGTAGTTTGCTGCATAGCTCTCAACCTTACATCTGCAGAATCTGGAAGACTGACTTTTCTAATGAGAAACAAATGGCCAAGATGTGGAATGCTTACTAACAATTTCTGCTAGGAAGCTCAATGAATGGTTAAAATATGTTACTTTATACTTTTAAAAAGCTCTTTTGATGAATTAATATGATTCATTATTATTTCCCAAGGATATTAGTTAAAAAAAAATCATAACTCCAAATGTGACAGACCCTTTCAATGGGAACTGTAAGGAACATAGACTTTTTTAACAATCAAAATGAAGAACATTCCTGCAAATAAAGTACACTTGAGAGGTATGACCTTCTGATTGGCTCCTTAATGTGACCATGGCTTGATAAGATTCAGTCACTGACCTCAGTGCCACAGAAAAACACAATATTATGCAAGAGGTTTGGTATAGTCCCAGTATGCTAAAGGGCTGAGAGTCTTCATTAAAGTATTCATTATAGTTAATAAACATAAACAGGAGGGGAGGTATGCAAACACCATGTACAGAGCTGGCATTAGACCGCTTGGGGGGGGGGGGGTGAACAAGATAAGTTGAGTTAGTGGCTGCCCTCTAGGATTAACAATGTCAGTAGGCCCTAAGCATAACTAGTAAAGTGTGGTGATCCAGGGCAGGCATAATGGAGTCAGGTGGCCTGCATAAAAATTAAGGAAGCCATGGAACCCCGTTTCTCAAATGACTTTCATTGAA
This sequence comes from Protopterus annectens, assembly GCF_019279795.1. Taxonomy (NCBI): domain Eukaryota; kingdom Metazoa; phylum Chordata; order Ceratodontiformes; family Protopteridae; genus Protopterus; species Protopterus annectens. Next base: position 249,453,868 of record NC_056747.1, read on the forward strand.
ATGATTGGTGTCGCTCAATCTGCTTAAAAATCTAAATAGTCAGTGCAACAAGAAGCATGCTGAAATTTGTATATCATGGGCCATGGCAGCTGCAGCTGTCTTTCAAGTCATTTACTCCACCCCAGGTCTGCTGTCAGTTATCTGTTAAATGCAGAAAGAAAGCAACACATAGAAGATGGCACAGAGGGTTAAGGCTATGTGCTATTAACAAGCTACTTCCTGTGGAACAGTGTTTGAGTACCCTCACTTTCATTTGCTTACTGTGTGCCCTTGAGCATGTCAATTTTTTATTTATTTGACATTTATTTACTGGGACAGTCCGACTGGGCAGATGCCCATTTTCAGCAAATGCCCGGGGAAAAAAGCTCCAATATAAACAAAACAGACAACACATTAAGTACGAAGTAGAGCAATTGGAAGTACCAATGAACATATATTATACATAAAAATAGTTAAAAATACATATTAGTAGCAAAGCATTTACATACAATGGATAATACAAGACTTGTTAAGAGTACTGCAAGTTAGGTTTACTTTATCTAGGTAGATATTAACATTACTTGTGCAGCAATAAACACGGTCTAAGGCTTTGTTGAAGAGCTAAGATTGTTGATTTATTCCATGAAACAAAGGAGTAGAATTAGGAGGACTTTAAGTGGAGCAGGTAGAGAGTGAGGAGAGAGATTATGTGGTGAAGGAAATAATAAGTGAGATATGTTAGGATTACGTCAGGTACAGAGAATAAAAATCTACAGAGGAGGCAACAAAGGCATAGGTGTGAAGTTTACAGTGCAGGAGGGATGAAAATCAGCTGGATGATAAACATGAGCAAAGCTAGGAGTTAGCTAGGTGAGTCTTGAGAAGTTTTGTGTACTGCGAGGGGTTTGTAGTTGTTAGGATGTGTTGGGAGGTACAGTTCCAAGTGCTGGGGATCTGACTGGAGTAGAGAGAGTCCCCAGAACTGTTATTAGATTTTCTGACTTGTAGTAGGAATTTGTCAGATGATCTCAGGTGTCTTTCATTAGACTGAGGTTGAATTAGATTATGCAGTGATGGACACTTGTCAGGTTGGTATACTATGCCATGGGCAGTTGTAAGTTGAGTGAGGGTTACTAGATTGGCTAACTCTAGCTGAGTTGACGTAGAACAGTGCAGTGATGGGATCTATATGGGGAGTTAGTAGCAAATCTGGCAATCTTATTGTAGCAGGCTTCTAGTTTTACTAGGTCTATTTTCTTCAGGTTGGTGAAGACAGGAGAGGCATAAAGTTGGGTAGAGAATAGGTGAGTCCTGGCAATAGATTGTCTACTGGAGTTGGTGAGGTAAAGTTTGATTCTATATAGAGAACCTAGTTTTACGTCAACCTTTTTTATAATTAATAGAGACTACCCCGTCTATGGAACAGGCTCCTCATCCATGTAAAACAGAGTTCCTCCTTAAACCAATTCAAGTGTAACTTGGACAATTAGATGAGAACTCAGAAATTTATCCCTGGTTTGGCACCTATGTCTCTAATGCAAACATGTAACATATAAATGGTTCATCTCCCAGGCCCATTCGTACACTTATCAAGGGTGTCAGAACTTGTCAGAGATTTGGGATGTTTGGCTAGGCTTAAAAAGGCCCTTGTGGTCATTAGCCTTGTAAACACCTATGAACCTATGATTAGGGATAGATGTTTATTGAATTTCATGCTATTATCAGTTGTGACACAGAGTAGCTTTGTTTGTGATACAAGATCTATCTTGGTATTATTGGAGGAATAGGTTAGAAAGGAGGCTAGGGGTAGGGGTTCTGGGGTTTTGTTATTGGAAAAGAGCATTAGTTTAGTTTTATTATGATTAAAAATGAATTAAGAGTTGAGAGAGTAAGGGTGCTGCACAGATGAGTGTGGAGTCATCTGCGTACTGTATGGTAGTGGTGAGGTGGGTAGCAGTATGGAGTTTATTGGTGAAGTTACTGAAAAGGAGTGGACCTAGGATTGAGTCCTGTGGAATGCCTAACATGACAGGTAGCAGACAGGATAAGTCATGTTGCCATTTGACAGCTTGTTGTCAGTCAGATTGGTAGTCATGGAACCATGCAAGGGCAGAATGGCTTTGTCTTAGGGTTAAGAGTTCATTGGGGAGTTTTTGATGGGAGGTGGTATCAAATGCTTTGGACATGTCTAGGAAGATGGGAAAACTAGTTGACCATTATTTCTGAACTGGTTAATTGTGTTTGTGAAACTTAAGAGGGCAGTAATGCCACTATGATTGGGTCGGAAGCCATATTGGGAATTGGTTAGAAGGTTTTTAGATAGTACGTAGTTCATGAGCTGGAAGTCCATACATTTTTCTAAAAATTTGGATAGGAGATAAAATTGCAATTGGCCTGTATTTAGAGAGCTCTGTAGAGGTCACATCTTTATGTGGTAGTATGATACAGGATATTTTCCAGATTTCGGGAACACGTTGTTCTGTAAAGGAGTGATTGATTAAAATAAAGACTGGATAAGAAATAGCATCAGCAGCTAACTTCAGGTATTCAGAAGATAAGTTAGCAGCAGCAAGGGATGTGGGTGTAAGTTTGTTGAGCAATTTTTTAATGTTGCTGGTTTGTACAGGTTTGAAGGATAAGGTATTTGTGGTTTCCTTGGGACCATTTGGAATGGTTAGAGGAGCATTGCTATTATTTGTGCTTAGTGATAATATGTAATTAATAAAATAAGTTTTAAACTGGGTAGCTATACTGTCCATAGTATTTGTAGTGGTAGATGTTGGAGCCAGGGATTGCCCAGGTTATAGTAGTTGTTTTATGGCAGTCCAGAATTTTTTGGGATTGTTTTGGTGTTTTTGTTGGTTTACAATATAGTAAGATTTTTTTGCCATTCTTGATCTATTTCTTAGTTGCCAATAATAATCTAGGATGGCTTGTTTTTGTTGGACTGATATTGTCCCCAAGCTTTATCTCTTTTCTTAAGTAACTGGTATATTTTGTTAGCCAGGGAGCATAGTTTGATTTTACCGATAGAAAACACTCTTAAATGACACAAAGGAACTGAATACGAAGAAATTAGCATAGTTTCTTTTAATATCCACTTTCATAACTTTTTTTGGTTTTATTTTATTTATTTATTTATGGTTTGAATTTACCCTAATAGTTATAGCAGGTGCTTGGCTGTTTAAGATGTTTAGGAATGTATTATTAAAGTACAGTATGGCAGTATCTAGGGGGAGTATTATTAGTGGGGTCCAGTCACGATGCTGAAGGGTGGCTATAAATGTTTGAGGTGAATTTTTTTTTGTTGCAAATTTATTGATATGTAGTATTTTTGCAGGAGTGTAAACGTTGTCTGTGCAGGTAGGTGGGTAGGTGGTCGCTAACAATATCATGGAGACAACCTGACTGGTAGGCAAGTGATGTTTTTTTGGTTAAAATCCAATCAAGGATTGACTGTCTATTGGTGTTTTTGTTTACTCTAGTTGGGGATTGTATTAACTGGAACAATCCCTACAAGTTGATGAAATTTGAGGGGTTATCTGAGGTGCAAGTTAACCAGATGGTATTGATGTCCCCCATTATTATGGTTTTAAAAAGGAAATGTCAAGGATGAACAATGAAGAAAGTCCACAGTTACGGCGGGATTGTTTCCAGAAGGAATGTAAATTGCTATAATAGTTATGTAGTTATTGTGATTTATTTCAGTTTGACTAAAGAGTACCTCCACATTATTGAGTCCTGTGTGTTTGGTTCTAAGCACTCAATTTTGAGTGTGGTTTTATAAATAACAGTTATGCTGCCACCACATTTGTTTATTCTATCCAGACTGTAGATATTGTAGCCTGGGGTTAAAATTTCACTGTTCCCTATTTCAGGTTTTAGCCAGGTTTCAGTTAAAACTGCTATATCAGGAAAGTAGAGAGAAAGAGAGAGAAGTGTGAAATGTGTGTATTTTCTTTTTGATAGGCTCCTGAGATTCATGTTTAGCAGTAAAAGGTCAGATTTTATTATAGGATGGGTTAGTAGTAATTTGAGTATGTGGAAGGTCTGGTGTGTTTGGTCTTTGTTGATTAGTTTTGGGGCCCGGATTTAGGTGGATATCTCCGCTAAGTTTGAGGTATGAAATTGAATGCAGTAATGGGTTGAGTGTTTGAGTGATAGTTTAGTATATTTACAAATTAGTCATGGAGTAGTAAGTTGGCATGCATACCTATATGTGAAAAATTCCATGTTGGTGGTATTAAAGAGGTTTGGTACTATGTTGAAGTGTATGTATTTAGAATGGGATGAGAAGGGAAATTATATTGTAGGTGAGAAGAGTGTAACTAACTGATGGTGATATGATGTTAAATTAGAGGCCAAGAAGAGAAGAATTAGGAGGAAGAGTAACATTATGGAAGTTGGGATATTGAGAACTATATACAGCTTATGGGGGACAGGCTAGCTGGTGAGGTAGTGGTTAGTTAAGTTGGAGTTTCAAGTAAGGAGAAAGACAGAATGAAATGAGATGAGGTTAAATAGTGGCTGATTGGTTGGAAGGAGCTAGAGGGGTGAGTAGTATAAGAGGATAATAAGGGGAGAGGTACTTAGTGAGCAGTGAGTGGGTGGGTATGTATTGAGGTTATTGACTGAAGAATCTACAGTGATGGGTGTGGCTAGTTTAAAATAAATGTAGAAGAAGCGGGGTGTTTGGGAAATGTGGTAGGGTAGGGGAGTGGAGGGAGCCTGAGAGTAATGTTGTTATATTTTAAGTTATTTTAAGTAAGACTGATCACTTTTACGGCAGATACTATATTGGGAACCAGTCAAAGGTCAGCAAAGTAAGGAAGATAAACTGATGGGAAAGGGGTGGGAAAGAGTAGTTTGATTAGGTGATGTGGTGTAAATGATTATGAATATCAGGAAAAAAAGTTACTAAACTATGCTATTTGAAAACATACACAGGTTTTGGCCAAAGCTGTGTCGCAAGGAACCTCCAGTGTCTGAGCCACAAAGATATACAGAAAATCAGACAAGGTGCTTTTCAATGGCTAGCACAAATGGGCTTAACATATACGTTTGGGCCGAAGCTGTGTTGCAAGGAAACCACGGTGTTTGAGCTGCAAAGATTTAGTGAAAATCTGTGGCTAGCACAAATGGACTTAACACATAAGTTCTAGCCGAAGCTGTGCCACAAGGAAACCATGGTGTCTGAGCCACAAAGCTGTAGAGAAAATCAGACAAGGTGCTTTTCAGTGGCTAGTACAAACAGACGTAACACCTGAATATCCCAATAATTATTTGACACACATCACTGGAGTCGTATGTGAAAACTAATGGAAGCACAGTGAAAAAGGTTAATTAATAAAAATTAATATTAATAAGAGTGTGCTTTCTGGCAATTGAAACTTGAGCTAAGCTCCTAAATGGGCTGCTGGACTGCATTCCAAGTAATTACCTATGAATCTATACAAATGTTATGACTGAATATGATGGTGCTTAGCACATATAACCCAAACATTTCCTAGTGGACCACATCCGTGAATGACTATCAAAAGTGACATTTTAGGGAAGAGACTTTACTCAACAGATCGCACTTTTTCAGTATTACCTCCTAAAATAGAGAATCCCTGCTAACAAATATAAAAGCCATTGACTCCTTCATTGAACTCATGATCAGAATAAGAAAGCATCTATTTAAATGTGCTCAATGCACAAGTTTCACAAATAGTATTTCCTAGGTGTCCACAATATCAGTTTTCTATTTTTACATTTTTTTTACTCAGCTGAATCTCACAGATCTTTCTTCCAATCATTCTTCATTTCCCTCCCGAAACTCCCATCTCACCTTTTTGTTCACCAGTCCCTGTACTCAAACCTCCTCCTTCTTCTTGCCCCATGTCCTTCTCTTCGCCATAGCAATTGCAACTTTAAATGCTGCATATGATGCAAGTATATTGTTTGCAACTACCCCTGTAACATTGTAATGAGTAACTGTTTTTATGTTCCCACATGCAGCTAATTAACGCTATGGGTGCATTCATATGTGCAGCATTTGTAAATAATTAATCTCTGAACTGCATGACATTGTAAAAAACTACTTTATCTTTGTTCTCTGTCAGGCTGAATCTGTTAAAGGTCCAAATGATCAGTGTTCTCCCTGGTTAACAAATAAAATATATGAAATAAAGTAATGTGGGGAGATTATTGTTTAAAGAAAAATGTGATGTGCATCAAAATGATCACTGCTACAGAGATCATTATATGAATCGGATGGCTGCTGAATCCAGATGTCAGCCCTGAGACAGACTTTCAGCAGTTAGACATCTCCTAGCTTGCTGGATTGCATTTTCTAGCTACAATTATTCCGTAGCAACCTGGCCATAACGGAGGAGAGCATGCCTGCTCACTTCTGCTCTGCCGTGCCTCCTAAAGAAAACAGTAGCATTATTAGCTTTGCAGTGTCATTGCGTTGCTTAGGCCTTGTTTTCCTCAACGGTCTTAGGTTATTATACTGCATAGCTTTTGCTTCAAACTGTAACTGTTTTTAGCTAATTTAGTTAAGAGCAAATCACATTCCTTAAAAAACTCACCAAGAATTGCTCCTGTATGCATTAAATACTCCAAGTGATACTTACCTTGAGTGCTTTTTTGTCTTGGAGAAGAGCCTGATAATCATTTCATTGTGCATTGCATGTTTTAATAAAAACAACTTCAGCAAGAAGGCTTAGGAATGTAGTAGTGTAGTGCCTCCTGGACTTAGGCATTGCAGAATGATTCTTCTACACCTTTTTTTTCACATTGAGTAGTAGTTTCTACATCATAAAAGGGAGTGCAGGAGGTCTCCAGAAAGACATAAACCCAAAACAACACTAGCTATGAAACTACTTAAATCTGTTAAGAGGCAGGCAACAGGACGTTTTGGGCCTTTTATTTTGAATGGCATCACTCACTCACCAGATGCCACCAGATAGTTCAGGTTTGCCCACCAACTCCAATGGGTGAAGCCCACTCAAGTTTTTCTGTTCTCCTTACTAGCTGCATTATTTCAAAGGTATTTGTGGAACAGGAGATAGTTTTGCCTCATGCCATCATAAGTAGAGACATAATTACTGATTCACACAAAATTTGGAAAACAAAAATCTTCCCTTGGCTTTAGTTTCCAGATGTCTGTGTCAGCATTTCTGTTTGTAGAGAGTGATGCCATTTCTTCCAGTCTCTTTCAAACTTCTTTTCTTACACTGTTGATGGTGATTCCCAGGAGCTAGACTTTGGTTGTGCATGCATAAACAGGAACTGAGGTTTACTGTTACAGAGCAGATGGATACCCTTCCACTGCCCCAGCATTAGTGACATGAATGTCCAAGGGTCATATAACTCTTAGCACAAGAAATCTCGGACAAAGCCAAAAATAATGAGGACACAAAGGCACAGAAATAGGGAGAATTTTTAAATATTACTAGACTATAAGGTTTTGTGTAACTATGCATTTTCTGAAGGTTATGAAGTCTGAAATTCAAATCTCTGTCATTATTTAATGAATTCAAAACCACAAATTTGATGAGGAACAGACCAAAAATATAAGTCAAAATATGGACATTCTGCAAAAATCTGGACAGTTATGAGATATGGTCAGATGTCATCCCACAGGCATCAGAAGCAGCAGTGTTCTTGGATTACAAAAGGATAACAAATGAGACTGATTTAATATGGAAAGGCTATATTAACTTCCAAGTCAGAGCTAAAGCCATCTTCTATGAAGAAAGGAAGGAAGTTGCTCACACTCCCATCATCAGACACTAAGGGTGAAAGAGATCATGAAGCTGCATACCCCAATCTGATATCCTTCCCAATGGGTTATGATGCAGACAGTGATTATGAGGGTTCTTTGTATTCAAGTTCCCCCTCAAGGACATCCCATTTGGTAACATGATTAACCTGTTCAAGTGGTCTGAGTTGTACATGGAATATGTTGGTTTGCTTGTGGGTAATCCCTAGCTGGCTATAGGATGTTGCACACCCTTCAATACTCTTTCTAGAAGCAATCTAAGTAAAAACCTCCTGGAAAAATTTCATCTGTTTATAAATCATTCTGTCAAACAGTCGGACATTAGATTACATCAGAAATGAAAAATATATTTGCAGAAGAGACCAAATATATTTATTTTTGGAACCTATGTATTTTGAACTACAAAAGTGTAACTCATGGCTAGAAAGATGATTCAGATGCAACTCATAAGTTGTCTTTCTGTGAAACAATTAGCAGAAAAATTGAGTCTCTGAATCCAGAAAACTGATTTGTTCCTCAAGTACAAGTGGAATACATGAAAAGCCTGAAATGTACAGCATGCTACATTTATGTGTGTTGTGGGGAAGAAGCCTCAAAGTTATTTAATACTGTTGCTATTTTAGAAGACTGAAAGTCAAAATAGCAGCCGTTAGAAAGACATTCAGGGATTATAGTGAGCCAAGAAATAATATGCCGTTTATTTTTTTATTTACAGAGGGTATAGATGCTTATGTTACTGAGACAAAGAATCAATCTAAAGGCTTTGGATTTAGTGAGTTACATGACTCATTAATAAGAGGCAGAACAGTTGTACAGGAAATGATAAAAAAGTATAGGCTATTAAGTGGAGACTTAACCTTAACAAAAGCTATCAATGTATGTATGCAGCTTGAATGAAAGCATGAGTAAATGAGAAGCATTATCTCAAGCAATAGTTGCATGCAAGATAAAATTAAATAAAAAGGTGAAAATGAGGAATAAAGTGAGAATGAATTGTAATTTTACTGGCAATGAGGAAGATGGCCCCAATATGTATAGGAAACATGGCATGGCTATAATTCAAGCCTTATGTATTAATATAGCAATAAGTATAATCATGAGAAGAAGCACTACCCTGCATTTAATCTATTTTGCAGAAGCTATTTTACAAGCAAACATTTTCAAATGAGTAAAAGAAAGAGAAATGTGTTCAAAAGAATTGCATATGGTTGGATAAAACATGAATATGAAATTTTTGGTGGCAATATTAAAGTGAAAATCATGGATACAGTGAAGTCTAAAAATTAACCAGATGCAGTGTGGCAAGAGTATAATTCAGACTGTTGGCAAGAACTATAAAGAATTAATAAATGTAACACTGAGGTTAAGTCAGGGATACGTAAAAGAGTATAATATATCTGGAGATACATTTAAAGCAATGTGGCCAAATGTTGAATTTAAACAAGGGACAGGTGAAGAGTGTAATATTATGTCTGAGGATACTTTTGAAGAATTTTGCCAAAAAGCACAGGAAAGAAAGCTGTGAGCACGCTGCTGACATATTCAAGACAACAGGCAAAATCGATGGGTTAAAACCTACTGGCATGTTACTATAAAAAGTGTCACATCCAATTTCAAATAGTAACACTTGAAGAAGATAATTCAAATATCGTTAGTCATCTTGCTTCCAAGAAGCTGGGAATGCTAAAACTAATTCAATGAAAACAAACAAGGAATTTGCTCTTGTACATGTTCAGGAAGAGGGGCATCGTCACAGAACTATGCTTAATACTGTATAGAGCCATAGCAGTGATACAGTACATGACAATACTGATTTATTTACAGGCTTAAGGAGATCAACATGACATTATCATTTACAGATACATTCTGATGCTATACCAGTGTTAAATGCTCTGAGGAAAGAAACAGTAGGTCTCAAAAGTATAGCTAGGAAGGAACTGAACTGATTGAAAAGTGCAGGTGGCATTAGGAAGCAGTTGCAGTTAACATAATGGGTGAAAAGCATGATTACTGCTGTAAAGCATGATCAGATTTACATTAATATGTATCCAGAAGATCTGAATACAATGACTAAAGGAGACCACTACTTATCGCTTATAGTTCAGACAGTGACCTCCACCTGTGCACAAGCATTTGGTATTAGATGTAATGAGTGCCTTCTGGAAGATAACGCTAGATGAAGAAAGCTTCAAGTTGTATTTTAAGACACAAATATTTATTTATTTGCTTGTTTGTTTGTTTTGTTAACCAGATATGTGTTTGTCCAAGGATCCTTTTTAGCCATGACCTGAGTCAAAAGAACAGCAGTTACTTATAAAAGGAGACATTTCCATTGGGGACAGGGAAACTCTATATGCGGCTAACTGTGAAAGCTGAAACAATAACAGTACACATCACTGGAAGCAGAAATAACTAACAAGAGTCAATCAGAGACGATAGATGTTAACAGAATATTTCACTTAACTATATATGCACGTGTATGTGTGTGTGTGTGTGTGTGTGTGTGTGTGTGTGTGTGTGTGTGTGTGTGTGTGTGTGTGTATACATGTATGTATATATGTATATATATATATGGATCTACTTTAGTAGATCAAATTGCCAGAATGACAAAATTTAAATTATTTTTTAATTATTTATTGATATCTGTTAACCAGGTTTGTCCAACTGGGCTTGTGGCCCCTTTTCAGTGGAGACCCGAAGAGAAATGCTCCGTTCACAACAATTTACAGTATATAAAAATATTTGAGTCAAAAGAATTACAGAAAAGTTGACATGCAGCAAGTTAAGGAAACAAAATAAAATACATGCATAAAGGAATAAACACATACAATTTTTTTACAAAGGGAGTATATATTTACATAATAATTACATCCGTCAGCATTGTTGATTGAATTTAGAAAGTACCCACCTAGTAGGGTACTAGGTAAAAGAGGAGAGATTATATAGATATGTATGTGGGGAATGGGGAGGTTAGGTTAGGTCATGACATGGGCAAATTTTGGTGTTAAGTACATAAAGTTTGAGTTCATTTTTAAAGTGTGATGGGTGGGTGATGGAACGTATATCTAAGGGAAGTTTGTTCCAAGCATGGGCAACAGAGTATTTATATAGAAGTTTGCCTACTGTTTTCTTGGGATGGTAGATTTCTAGAAGTTGTTGATTAGAGGTACTGAGGGTCCGAGGAGGAGTATAGGTAGAGACCATGGATGAGACAGCTGGACAGGATGAAGGTTTGTATAGAATGTAGTGTAACATTTGAAAATTGTGACAGGAGGAGCTGTTGGGGGAGTTCTAGCCAATAAAGAGAGTTTAAGGCCAGGCAGTGATGTGCATTGCAAGGAGAGCTTGTAATAAATCTAGCAATTTTATGATAAATTTGTTGAAGCTTGTTCAAAGTTGTGGCCTGAATGTTGGTAAGAACAGGGGCAGTGTATAGTAGGGAGGGGAGGAGGAGTGCCTGTGCTAGGGAGAGTCTGGCATTAGGAGTTAGAAATTTTTTGTTACGATACAGTAACCCTAGCTTCTGGTGTGTGTGTGTTTTTTTTATGCATTGGCGTATATGCAGGTTGAATTTAAGTTCATCACCAATGATGACTCCACGGAGTTTTGTGTGGGTTTCGGGTTGGATTATTGTGTTGTTAGAGGATGTAATTGCAAAGGTGGATTTATGGTGAGTAAGAGAATGGGGGAGAAAGAGTAAGAGTTTGGTCTTTTTGGGGTTAAGGATAAGTAGATTATCAGACACCCACTGTTCAGTGGATAGAAAGGCATGTTGAGTTAGGGTATGGAGTTCAGAAATATTGTTCAAGATGGAGATGACAGTTGAGTTATCTGCATATTGGATGAGGGAGGATTGTTTACAAGATGTATAAAGATCATTAGTGACGACATTAAACAGAAGGGGACCCAGGATGGAACCTTGGGGTACTCCAGTTAGGACAGGATGGAATGGAGAGAAGGATGAGAGCCATTTCACAGATTTTTGCCTACAGGAGAGGTAGCTAGAGAACCAGACAAGGGAGGTGGAAGACAGGTTGAGGCTAGCAAGTTTAGATAGCAGTAGAGTGAGAGACCATATTGAAAGCTTTGGAGAGGTCTATGAAGAGACAGGCAATGAGTTTATTGTTATCTTGGGCCTCAGTGATGGTATGAGTGAAGGATAGGAGTGCAGTAGTTGTGCTGTGGTTAGGATGGAAACCGTGCTGGGTAGGAGTGAGAAGGTTATGCTGGAGGAGGAAGTTGAGACGCTGTAAGTGAATGCATTTCTCAAGTATCTTAGAAAGGGGGGATAGGATGGCGATGGGTCGGTAATTGGATAGGTCTGTTGAGTTTCCTCCTTTATACAGGGGGATAGTAAAAAACGATTTCCAAAGGGAAGGAACAGTAGCTTCTTGAATTGATCTATTGATCAGAATAGATACAGGATAGGCAATGGATTCAGCACCAAGTTTGAGGAATGTAGGAGGTAGATTGTCAGTGGAGGGAGAACAGGATTTGAACTTTAGAAGAAGAGATTTGATGTAGGAAATAGGAACAGGGTGAAAGTAGAAGAGATTTTTTTGTTCAGAGGGTTGGGAGGGTTTGGCAGAGAAATTGTTCTAGAGTTGGAGGGTATGAGTTTTTAGATGGTGTCAATAAAGTGTTTATTGAAGAGGGTAGCGATTTCCTGAGGAGATGTATTATGGTAAGGGGAGGGGTTGGTGGGACAGCCTGGAGAAAGAATTTTGTTAAGAGTAGACCAAAACTTCCGAGGGTTGGATTTGCTATTGAGTTGAGTAGAGCTATAGTAGGACTTTTTGTCTTTATTAGTTTCTTTCTTAGCAAGATTCCATAGTTGCTGTAGTTATGTAGCAAGGGTAGTTCTTTTGTTTTGATCCAAGGTTTCCAAGCATTATCTCTTTTTAGCATAAGGGACTTAGTTTCCTTGGAAAGCCAGGGAGCATAATTTGATTTTATTCTAATCTTCCTAGACGGAGCAAGGGAGTTTGGGGCATTCGAGAAAATGGTATTGAACACACTGACTGCATTATTGAGAGGGATTTGTCTGAGGATGGACTAGTCGGTACTGGAGAGAATGGAGTTAAATAGAGTGATGTTAAAGTTACAGAGTTTACGACAGTCTCTGTAAAGGTAGAGTTTGGGAGGTTGAGTGGAGTATCTTAGGACAGAGGTGGGGAGATGATCACTTAGGGAGACTGGTAGGGTACAGGGGCTCTGGTAGTGGTGGGGAGGTTAGTAAGAATCCAGTCAATTGTGGAGCTGGAAGATGAGTTTTTATGGAGGTGGGTAGGGGATAATATTAGTTGATGGAAACCATGTAGGTTGATACTGAATTGAGGAAAGTCAGTAGTGAGTTTGGACCAGTCAGTATTGGACCAGTCAATATTGGCATCTCCTAAGATCAGGGTTTCATAAAGTATAATGTGGGAAAACCAGGATATGATATTCTCTAGAATGGGCAAATTATTTCCAGGGGGAATATAGCTGGAAGCGACAGCAACTTTCTTGTGAGAATTTAGGTGGCAATTAAGAATGATAAGTTCAGCTCGGTGGACATCAGGAACAGGTGTGGTGAAAGGTGAGAGGTTGAGACTATCTGAGAAGAGGATGGCTATGCCACCTCCTTTTTTGAGGAATCTGTCGGAGCAGTAGATATTATAGCCAGGTGGGAGTATTTCGCTGTTAGTGATATGTGGCTTTAGCCAAGTTTCTGATAGTTATATCAAATTATTGAGACAAGAAGACTGAAATTGCTGTAAGAAAGAAGGTTTAACATGCTGAACTTAGGAAGAATGAAAAGGTACTGCACATGTCAAACAGCAGTCAAACTTCTGAATGGAGATCGCGGAGCATTCAGAAAAAACAGCTGCTTCATTTATTAAAGACATATTTTAACACAGAAATGTAAGTTAAACAGTTCTGTATGGAGATCATAGTACAGTGAGGATTGGGAAATGTACCCTTTTCCCCACTGTAGTATAATCTCAAAGTTGGTATACATAATTTGCAGGGGGTGTGGGGGTGCAGCCCTCCACATGGGGGTGTGGGGGTGCAGGAGGCTTGCCTCTTGTAAGAACATTGAATAATTACATTTCTATGTTAAAATATGTGTTTAAATGGAGTAGCTGTTTTTTTGTGAATGGTCCACAATCTCCATTCACAAGTTAGAGTGTTGTTTGACATGTGCAGTAGGTTTTCATTATTTCTAAGTTCGGCTTGGTAAGCTTTCATTCTTAGAACAATTTCGGTGTTCTCATCTCCTTAATTTCAATCTTCTAAAACAGATCCATATATACACACACACACACACACACATATATATATATATATATATATATATATATATATATATATATATAGTTGTAACTCAAAAGATTAACTACTCATTTGATTGAAAAGTTTTTTCTATGTGTAAAAAGACAGAATGCACAAATGTGTGAATGCTCATTTGTGTGAGTCACATATGGATGAATTTAATTTTACATAAAGTAGATCAGCTGAAGAGTCCAGGAAAATTAATGCTTGAATGAAAAAGTGGTGGTTATGAAGATGTGTAAGAATGTGTTACAGTAGTTGGTGTGAATGTGCAAGTGTTCATGGGTTATGGTTAGATTAAGGATTAGGTGAGGGGATAGAGTCAGTGTTGTGCATATTTTGTGTTCTCTGTCCTTTTGTCTTATGTAGTGGTATTGTTAGCAAACAGTATTTATTAACATAATGTGTAGAGTTAGGGGTAGGGATGGGGTACACTTAGGGTTAGTACACATGAGTAAGGTGGTGTATGGGGGGGACACTTTTCCCTTACCATTTTCAGTGTTGCATTTCATACTAACTGAAAGCATGTGCATTATTCACACACGTGAATGCGCACGTGCACATGAGTGCAGTTTCTCGACAGGATGCTGAAGGAGTTGCAAACACAAACTGCAGTGTAGTAACTCCATTCACATGGACAGTCATTAATTTTCATGTATTGGTCACAAATTGTTGGAAATTGCCTCTCAGCATTACTAAAAAGTGTTTTGGAATAATAATTTTGTCTTTATAAACAACTGTCGATGTTAAGTTTTAAAGATAGGAAAGGAAATTGACACTCCATCAGACACAGACATCCTCCAGAGAGGTCTCATAGAAATGGATAACTGGTGCCAGAGCCATGGCCTTAAGCTAAATGCCAAAAAATGTATAGTCATACCCTTTGGGAAAAACAAGGTAACCCCTAATTACCACATAGGTGGTAATCCATTAAACACGGAAGAAGTTATCAGGGACCTGGGGACCCAAGTTGACAGTAACCTCTCTTTTGACACTCACATTGCCAAAGTGGTTAGGAAGACCTTCTACATTGCCCACCTGATCATGAAGGGATTCACATCCAGATCAGGAGAGGTCATTGTACCCCTGTACTCTTCACTTATCAGACCAATGATTGAGTACAACGCCCCATTCGAATGTACCTTACCCGACACCTGCAGCAGTTGGAAAGACCCCAAAAGTTCCTCACCAAAAGGATAAAGGCTCAAACATATGTCATACGATGCCTGACTGAAGAAACTCCAGCTCTATTCAGTCGCATACCATCTGCTCAGAGGTGATCTGTGCCTGACATACAAGGCCATGTCCAACCCGGAATTAATGGACATGCTCCACCTCAAAAATCCAAATCCACCAGAGCCACGAGAGCAAGAGACTTAAACCTCAACACGGATATAAATAGGACATGCTGGAGGGACAGATTCATCACCCAGAGACTCCCTACACTATGGAACAGAATCCCAGTCCATGTGAGGCAGAGCCCCTCACTGACTCTGTTCAAGAGAAATCTTGACGAGTGGATCGGAGATCGTAGGTTTACCCCGGGAATCATCTCTGTGTCACTGCTGGACAGAGGCACAGTAAACTAATGGGTATAGTATTCTCATCCTAAGGGGTGGTGAAAGCCACACACACTCTGGCTAGGCTTATAAATGCCCTAGGGCAAATAGCCTAGTATAAACCTATGAACCTATGAACCTATGAACACTGAACAGAAATACATTGTAGATCATTTAGTGAACAAAAGGGCAGCTGTGACAGCTTTGCAGGTAGATGGCTTCAGGTTCTGGTTAAAAGAACCAGCTCTGCATAAAAGCCAAGATTTTAAGAGAAAAAGGTGAAACATTAAAAAAAAAATGGTCATTTAGGGCGCTTCTTTTTATTTCATTTCAACAGTTTCTTTAGCATAGCTGGCCCTGGCCTTAATGGCTGTGTTCCCTTAAAACCTTTTCTTACAAATAGACGAGCAATGAGCTATGCTCACTTATGACCTGTTTTTATTGACAGAAACCTTAGGTATACTGACTTAGGCTCTGATGTCCCAAAGAAACTGTTGAAATGAAATAAAAAGAAGCACCCTAAATGACCATTTTTTTTTTTTTTAATTTTTCACCTTTTTCTCTCATAATTTTGGCTTTTATACAGAGCTTGTTCATTTAACCAGAACCTACTGAAAATATTTTACTAATATTCCTTCTGAAAATATGTCTGAGTCTGTCTTAGAAACGTCAAACTGTCATGTTGTTTTAAACAAAGAGTTTTAAATAAAGAGTTTTAACTTCAAGCTATGGAGGTGTGTACCAATGGACTAACTTGATTGGTTAACATTCATCATTCATTGAGGTGTTTCATTGGATGATACCAACTTTTAAACACTGAACCCAGCTTACCTACTTGGATCTGAAGAAGGCTTGAAAAAGCTGAAAGCGCTTGTCCATTGTTTACATCAGAAGGGTTCTTCACTTTTATGTTCGTTTTTTCTGTTTTTATGACATCCACATGTTTTAAAGCTGTGGAATTACAACGCCACTTGACTTTTCCAACAGCAAAGCTCTATATTTCATACATTGTGGACTCAACATGGTAAAAGCCTGTTACTGAAGCTGTTGTTTTGAAGCTGTCTTTCTGCCATTTTGGTTGTTTAGCAAGTTTTGAATACTCAGATAAAATACTAATACCTGTGGTGCAACTCTCTTCCAATATTTACATTGTTTTTTGTTCTGCTGAGCGTTCTTTAGCGGAATTCACTTCTTTTTCTGGATTTGTTTAGAAACCATGTGATGCAGTATTAATAGTGATCGCAATAGCAGCTGCTATACAAAAGTCAGGGCTAGGAAGTAGTTAGACACTTCCAAACCTGTTAGTCCCATGTTAGCCCTTAGAAATGTGATAAAAACAGTTTTGCAAGCTATATTGGTGACATCCCTGAATGTCATTTCCGCTGCAATGCAACAGCATTATGAGTTTTGTACAGCAAAAGCCTTGCTAAAACTGATCCTAATGTCTGTAGTAGATATAGATTTCAAAAAGGTCTTTGACATGAGGCTGGCGGAGAGATTAAAGGGAACAAGTGTATAGCCCCAGATGCTGACATAATAGGAAACAGGGAAACTGATCATGAGCAGAGAATAGTGGTTACACTGGAGCTGTTTAGGCAAAAGTCAGTAACCAGATGAATTCTGTGGGGTTTAATGCTATGATGTGTGATGTTTAGCATATTTGTGGCAGATATATTACCCTGATGCTGGCGGAAAAAATGATGAGGATGTTTACCGATGGCTGTGAGAATTGTGCACTGCTCATAGATGCAAGAGGACAGCTTCCATCAAGACCCACATAAGCTGCAGAATGATTTCTCTATTTTCTATTGACTGTCAGTCTCCCATGTTTCAGGTCAATAAAGCATACCAGATGAAGCTTCAACTTAACAAAACAGAGGAAGGAAAATCATTTTTGCAAAAGGACAAGATCCCCTGCACCCTCCCATATGGTGGAACCCTACATCACCCTTACTTATATACTAATTCCACAGTTACAAAACAGCAGGGGAAACATAAATGTACACAGAAAATGATACATTAACGGCATTTTTAAAAACACAGTGGTAGGGATATCATATGGAGAGCAATAATCAGGGAATTCAACAGTGGGGAGTTGAACTCAACACATTTAAGCTCTTCCACTTTACACTGTATGGTAGTAGGGTAATGATTTCATGGTTGGCTAATATTTGGCAATAAACATTTAATACAAAAATGTGCAAGGCTATTCTGTTCACATGGGGAATTGCAAAAAAAGCAATTATGACAGGTAGTGGTGCCTTGGGAATGACAGTGGAGAAAAAACAAGCTATGAGTTGTAATCACCTCTAGGTTTAATAATGTAACACACGTGAAACACTGCAGTAAAGGTACAGAAGATGAGATACACAGCTAAGGAAGTTAATTCCAGGCATGCTGAAGATGTCTTTTCATTATGCAGGGCATTTATAAGGAACTCATGAAGAAATATGTGTCTAGCTATGGTGGTAGTCTAGATAAAAGGAAATTAAGTTCTTAGAGAGTACAAGTGGAAGTTACTGAAACAGTGGAGAGAACAGAGGCAGCTGGTATGTTAAGAAAAGATTCAAAGTGGAGAGAAAAAGGGAATATGATGTGGACTTACTGTATTTTCAGGGGATGGGTGGAAGTGATGGAACTGAAGGGGTGGGGCAGACTGTGGAGAAGATGTTAATGCCACCTGGGAGAGGAGATTCAAGGCAGGATTAAGAAAGTAGTGTTTAGCAGGAACTGATGTGAGACCAGGAACACAATGTCAGAGACAGTGGCACAGAAAGTATGCCAGTGGAATGGCTTAAACATATCTAAAACACAATCTAATTCAATCCACTATGTCATTTAGATACCTTGGTACTTGGCTTGACCAATCCCTCAATTGACCACATTCAGAAAGTCAGATCTAAAATCAACTACCTCCTATTCTTGGCCAAACTATATCTCATTTCGACTCACAGCCTGCTATAGCATCCTTATGTAAAGGCATCCTGCTTGCGCAACTAGAATATGGCCTATTCCCACTCACCACTGCCTAACAAAACACCACCACCATCTTACAATCTCTTTCTAATAAAATCTGCAATTTCATCACCACCTCCTCTTGGCATGACTGCAATACCTTGGAAAAGGCAAACCTGGCTACCTATTCAAGGCATAGTCATACTCCTTCTTGGCTCCCGTCTCTTCAAACTGCAATGCCAAGACACATCACTCCCCCCAAATATGAGACTAACTGCATCTAACCCACACTACAACCTAAGAAGCCAATCCGCTAATAGCCATATTCTTATAACCCCACCCAGTAAACTTCACTCCTCAGACCACAGCTTCTTTTCTCCTTCCCCTAAACCGTAGCAATCATTGCCACCTGATCTAACTGAAATCAGAGACTACAAACAGTTCTGACCTCAGTTCAAACAATACCTAAGTGAACAATATAAGTGCTGCTTAATCTCCTAACCTCTCCAACATACAAACTCATACCTACTGCTTTCCCATCTGCCTTATTCATTCCTTACTGTATATCTAGTATCCACTTCTCCTGTTATTAGCTTTACTATTTCAGCTCTTAGTATTCTACAAACTCTACTCTTCACTGTTGAAATTACCCTCCATACTTGTACAGACTATGTCTGCCCTTTTGGCTGGACCACATTTACCCAATCTATAATGCCTGTATTATGCACAGAAAACTCTTGATCCTACTTCTTTGAAAACCTTCTTGTAAATATTTTAAGTATATTTTTACATCTATGTTATATCACTGTACTGTATGATTTAGTTATACCTTTTATTTTACTTTACTGTTGTTACTGTGTATGTAACCCAGGCTGACCCTGCAGATGGCCAGATTTGATTAATGCTCTACCCTGGTAAATAAAATTAAATAAAAAAAAAAAAAAAAACAGATGGATGAATTGATGAGAGGGAGGGGTTGCAGTTGCATAGGTTTTGTGCAGCATCTCAGCAGACTATCATATGTATATACACAAACAAAGACATACATTCAACAACATTAAGTTTGATTTAAAGACCAAAAGCAGCATTTGAAATTATACATTATTGGACCGATAACTTGCTTTAATTGTCCTTAGCAGTATAAAGAACTGTCACCCATTCATAGGTTCATAGGATCATAAGAAGTTACTAGGCTACTGGTCCTGAGGACCTTACAAGCCTAGCCAAGAATTCCAACAAGTCAACACCAGATGCCCGTGACAAAAATTCAGGGCTTGTCGGGGATATGAATCCAGGACCTCTCATTCCCTAAGTGAGAATCATACCGCTAGACCAACAAGCCACAGATTCATAGGTACTTACTAGGCTACTGACCTTTGAAGATCTTAAAACGCCTGGCCTTGTTCTCAACTGTTCCTATTTTGCAGGGATACCCATGATGTTTCTCAAAGTTTTGTTCCATTCCTCCTAAAAGTAGAAATAATTTGAGAATTTCTAAGATAATAGTGCCAACATTTAAAACATGTCCCTAATCTGGGGCCTCTTCCTTAGTTATTTTTTAATTTATTGCAAATTCTGTTGGTAAATCTTAAGAGCTCCTCTATATTTTACAATACAAATATTCAAAGGTAGGCTGAACAAGTATATGTTGGGGGTAATCTGTACAGTAAGAGATCACCAGTGCAGTTTTATCATACAAAACTTCTGCAAAGGATAATAACTAATTACTAGACTAAGCTTCACTGATCAAATCCAGCATTTGCATTTGGGAGCAAAGCCTGCCGCACACCCCCTGTTAATAGGATCATCCCTGAGGTTGGTGCCCCTAAAGAAAAAGAGGATTACCCCAGCAGCACCTGTAGCAGTGTTCTTCATAAAGAGTGCATTTGCTTTCTTAGTGACAATTGCAAGTAGCTTCTAGTAACCACTGAGAGACACGATTCAGTTCAAAATGCTTATCTGAAATGGCTAGTGGTTGTTATGTACCTCTGATAAACCTCTAAAAAATACAAGCTATAGAAGAAGCTGTTAAGTCAAGGTGCTGGAATTCATTAGATAGGGCAGGAACCACACGAGTGCAGGGCTATTAAAGTCTGAGGTCATGAAGAGAAATGGTATCACATTACTGACTTCACAGAATAAGGAATTGCATTCATAGATGCATAGGTATGTACTAGACTAATGGCCCTGGAGCCTTTACAAGCCTAGCCCATAGGATCACCGTGGCATCATGCCACCAGACCTTAGTTCCCAGTGCCTCTGTCAAGTAGAGTCACTGGAGTGATCCCGGGGTGAATTTTTTTTCCCATCCACTCATCAAGATTTCTCTTGAAGAGGTCCAGTGAGGAGCCCCACTTGACATGTATGGGAAGTCTATTCCATAGCATGGGCAGCCTCTGGGTTATGAACATGTCCCTCCAGCTTGTTCTGTTGATTGTGATAATGAGGTTGAGGTCTCTGGAGTGTGTAGTATGAAGGGATTTGGATTTCTTTAGATGTAGCATTTCTAACAGAGTTGGGTTAGACATGGCTTTGTAAGTCAAGCTGAGACCGCCTCTAAATAGGCGATATGAAACAGAGAATAGTTGTAGTTTTTTTGCGTCTGTCCATATAGGACAAGTGTTTAAGGCCTAGGATCCTCTTTGTGAGGTACTTTTGCAGTCTCTCCAGTTGTTGCAGGTGTCTAGTGAGGTACATGTCAATGATTGGCCTAATGAGGGAAGAGTAGAGGGAGACAATGACCTCTTTCTTCCTGGATGCAAAACCCTTAGTAATGAGATGTGCCACATAGAAGGACTTTCTGACCACAGTGGCAATGTGGTGGTCAAAAGAGAGGTTGCTGTCACCCTGTGTTCCTAGGTCTCTTATAAAGCCTTCTGCGTTCAGTGGACTACAATCGATGTGGTAATTCATGGGAACCAGGTTTTTCCCAAAGGGGATGACGACACATTTTTTGGCATTGAGCTTAAGGCCAAGGTTCTGACACCAGTCATTGGTCTCAGTGAGGCCTTTCTGTAGGATGTCAACATGACTTGGGGAGTTAATTATGGCACCCAACTTGCAATCATCTGTGAACTTTGTCAGCCAGAGTCTCTTCGTGTTGGCCTGGACTTCAGAGAAGTAGATACCAAACAAGAGAGGACCCAGGACTGAACCCTGTGGGACTCCACTCGTTACTGGTCAGCAGGCTGTCTTGGAGCCAGCTACTTTCACACTGTGGGTTCTATCTGTGAGCCAATTTGCAACTCACCTAGTGATATAGGGGTTGATGCCTAGCTTGGTGAGTTTTTCTATGATTCCTGAGTGGGGAATGGTATCAAAGGCCTTAACCAGATCAAGGTAGGCTGTATGAACCACCTTGTCTTCATCCACAACTCTGATGACTGACTCAAAGAAGTTAACCAGGTTGAGCAGGCATGATCTACCCTTCACACAACCAAACTGTGTGGGATCCAGAGTTTGGAGATTCCCTATATGCTTGTTTATTAGGTCCATAATGATGTATTCCATAGCTTTGCATATCAGACTCGTCAGGCTAATGGGGCGATAGTTACCAGGGTCTGTAGTCACTCCTTCTTTGTGGAGAGGGATGACTGTAGCAGTGTGCCATTCGGTAGGGACAAAGCCTGAGGTGAGGCTGTGTTTGAACAGGGCACATAGGTGAGGTGCCAGTTCACTCTGTAGTTCATGTAGAACACAGCCAGGGATATTGTCAGGTCCCATAGACGCTGTATTCTTGGCCTTGGACAGTGCTGTTTCAACCTGTTTAGCAGTAATACTGAGTGTGTGGCAATCTACTGGTATTAGAATTGGTCCTTTGGGGGGAAGAGAGGGGTAAAGTTGGCACTGAATCTGTCAGCTAGTATATTTGCAATATCTGTTGGCTCGGTATAGGAGGTCGCCACAGCGGATCATCTGTCCGCTCATGATTGGCAGTGGAGTTTTACAGTGTTGAGTTGCCAGCCCGGTGCCCAACCTTCCACAGAAGGCACACACATGGACACACAGGGCCAATTTAGAGTGTCCAATCCACCTACTTTGGGATGTGGGAGGAAACCGGAGCACCCGGAGGAAACCCACGCGACCACAAGGAGGACATGCAGACTCCGCACAGAAGGCACCCCAGCCAAGAATCGAACCGGAGAACCTCTTGCTGTGAGTTGGCAATGCTAACCGCTGCACCACCGTGGCAATCCCAACACTACATTAAAGAAGAATAAATTCAAGTAAATTGTATTTTGAACATCAGAGGAAATGTATTTCTGGGACTTCAAGATAATAGCAGAAATGTGTTCATTAAAAAACACATTTTTTGATTAAAAAGAAGAATCATAACCACTCAAAACACACTCAGCCTCTTGAAGTTTTCAGCTACTCCTTCCTTGTACAGACATGGGTGGCTCCAACATGACTTAACACACTTTATATATTGTTGCCTGGTTTGGATGCAAATCAGTCTTGGAAAAGAAGACATTTATGAAAAAAGCATTTTGGTTTGGGTTGCTTGACTGGCTACATACTACACATATTTTGCATTGCATGACTGCATGCAATGTTACCTGACAAAATGAAAGAGCAAGCAAGCAAGGGAAGCCTAAAGATGAGTTATACACTAGGAGGATTATGCTTTCAGAAATCAGTGATGCTATTTTAGGATACTGGATGTCTATCTTGTACAGATTTGACCTTTAGATTGCCAGACCTCTTCACTGTGCCTTGATGTACTGTTTAAAGTGCAGATTTAAGTTGTTTCACTCACCTCCCCCCCCCAAAAAAAAGTGCATTGTTCAAGCATGTTATTTTGTTTGCATTTTCAGAAGCTATTTTTTACCTGTGGCAAGTCTGCAGGGTGCATTTAAACAGTTTTTGCTTGGACAGGCATCTTTAGCTTAGTATTTTCACTCTTTTATTCCTTTTCCCCTTTCTAATTACTAAATTAAGATCCTTTATGAGAAAGTATTGGGAATTGAGGGTGGAAGGGAGAAGAATTAAATTGTGAGGATTTGACCTGCAGGTGGCCTAGTGAGGCTATGGTTACGATTATGTCATTGTCCCTTTAATTTGCATTTAAATGGTCAGCAAACCTGGAGAAGTAAGACAAGGAAACCAATTTGCAATGCAGTCATTGTGATAGTTTGGGCCCTGCTGTTCTCTGATTGGTTATATTGAGATGTCCTGCATGGTGGTTTAAGGGTGTAAATGGGTTTAATGTCATGTATGCATTATTACATACCTACAGGAATTCCAGCTGTTTTCCACTGGTCTTTGTACCACCCGACTAGAGCAGTGGGTGTTCCTAACACCTAGTCAGTCATTTAATCCTATTATCAAGGATGTGCCAGCTTCAAGGAAATTGTAGTGACCTGTAAGGCTGAGTGAATCAAGAATTCTAGAATAGTAATGGCAGTGGTGGCGGGGTTATAGTGCTATAACCAGACTAGGGGCAGGTTTTGGCTGTCAGAATGGCTTACATGCTGAATTGATAATATATTAATAAGCATGGTACAGACAAAGGGCACAGTTTGGACTCCTGAAACAAGTACTAAACTGCTGCTTTCCTCAGAGTAGATTATTTAATATCATCTCAAGGTTTTAGGTTACCCCTAAAAAACAGTGTTGCCACCCTTTCTGAGGCTCAAAGTGGGACATTTGTATGGAAACATCCACTTTTGCAAGACAAACCATAATTACTTCCATTGCAAAAGACTGGGAATTGCTTTGTTGCCAAAATAAAAGTTCACTTTTATAGAATTTGAGTTGTTTCTGTTGTTGCATATCTTATTAATGTGATTCAGATACAAAATCAAGCTTGCTTTTACAGAATTTGAGTTGTTTATACAGTTTCATATCTTTTTATTGTGTTTCAGGTACAAAATAACTGCTTTATGTAAATATTACAGGTAACTTAAAATTTTTCTTGTCCTAAAATCTCAGGACATCTGCCATTTTTCATGCCCCCCCCCCCCCCGAGGACTTAGCTGCCCAAATAGGGACTGTCCTGCATAATAAGGAATAGGTGGTAATCCTTCAAAAAAACAGCTCAAGTGCTTAGTGGGCCTTTCCCAGCAACACATAACAAAGAAAGAATAAATCCATCTGTAGACGTGAAGGCTGAGAAACATTGATTGACTTCTTTGAAGCAGTCACCAGAGGTGTGGACGAGGGTAAGGTGGTGCACACAGCCTATCTTGACCTCGCCAAGGCTTTCGACACCATCCCACACTCTGGAATTATAGATAAACTCACTAGACTGTGCATAAATCCCTATGTCACAAGATGGGTGGACAACTGGCTTACTGACAGAACCCACACAGTGAAAGTAGCCAACTCCAAATCCAACTTCAGACCAGTGACAAGTGGAGTACCACAGGGCTCAGTCCTGGGTCCTCTCCTGTTTGGCATCTACTTCTCAGAAGTCCAGGCTAATACAGCAGGTCTTTGGCTAACGAAGTTCGCAGATGACTGCAAACTAGGTGCCATAATAGAATTGCCTAATGATGTGGACATTCTACAAAGGGGCCTCACTGAGACTGATGCTTGGTGTCAAAGTCATGGCCTCAAGCTCAATGCCAAGAAGTGCACTGTCATCCCCTTTGGGAAAAAACATTGTACCCATGAAGTACGACATAGGCGGTAGCCTACTAAACACCGAAAGTGTGATAAGAGACCTTGGGACACAGGTGGACAGTAGTCTCTCCTTTGATAATTACATCGCCACAGTAGTCAGGAAATCCTTCTACATGGCACACCTCATCACAAAGGGGTTCACCTCCAAAAAAAAAGAGGTCATTGTTCCTGTCTACTCATCCCTCATCAGACCCATTATAGAGTACCATGCCCCGTTTGGCATGTACCTCGCAAGACATCTACAACAACTAGAAAGGCCACAGAAATACCTCACTAAGAGGATTACTAGCCTCAAACAGATGCCATACACAGACCATCTCAAAAAACTCCAGCTCTACTCCGTTGCTTATCGCCTACTCAGAGGCGACCTCTGCCTAACATACAAAGCCATGTCAAACCCAGATCTGATGGACATGCTACACTTAAAGAAACCCCACTCCCTCTGAGCCACGTGCTCTAGGGACCTAAACCTTGACACCACAATAAACAGAACATGCTGGAGGGATAGATTCCTGTCCCAGAGACTTCCCATGCTCTGGAACAGACTACCCATTCATGTCAAGCAAAGCTCCTCATTAGCCCTCTTTAAGAAAAATCTTGACAAGTGGATGGGAAATAGGAAATTCACCCTGGAGATCACTTCTGTGACTCTGATAGACATGGGCGCAGGAAAATAAGCTTCTTGAGTGGCGAAAGCAAGGGAACTTTTTTGGCTAGGCTTATATAGGTCCCAGGGCTGATAGCCTGGTACCTACCTATGAACCTATATTCATTTTGTGTTTTATTTTTTACTGAATAAAGTCAACAGCCTCTGTGTCTGTTATGTACATTCAAAACATGATGGAGGAGGGAACTTACTGGAACTGGGTTTCCTTTATTTCTAGAGATTTTTGTGAGAAATTAAGATGTAATGGGCTGTCTTTCCCACATGTACTGCATTTTTTGTGCTAACCATTCAGAAGAGAAGAAATAGCATATAAACTCACTTTCACACAAGAGCTAAGTATTTATTTATTTATTTATTTTCATTTATTTACCAGGATGGTCCAGCTGGGCCAGAAGTGTCCATTTTCAGTGGAGTCCTGGGGAGAAAAGCTTCACATATAAGACATTTCACATACAATACAGAATTTACATTAATAAAGACATTTATTACGTATTATTGGCAGCTTATACAATGGTAAAAAAAACAGTACATAAGTAATCATTCTCAAATCAAAGATATTATACAAGCAATACAGAGTATATACATGAGAACATTCCATACGAGTACTTTTCAACTAGCAAAATTTATATAGGACACTTCATGCAGTGGGTGTAAAGCAGATATAGGAACTGGTTAGAGACTAGGTACTTAAACTTTTCACATGTTTAGGAGGTGTAATAGCTGAGTGATAGACTATATAAGTCCTGTTGCAGGAATCAGCAAAGTCAGTGGATATTGTTACAGATATAAGTGGTGGTATGATATTAAGGTAGGCTGCGAGAGTACCTGAATGTCTCACCTGGTTCAGTGATAGGTCTATAAGGGTTAGGAAGAGAAGGAAGTAGACAGGAGGGATCAATGGTAGGACAATGAGGGTTAGTAGAAGAGGGAAGTCGATAGAATGGAGAGGTGGAGTAAGTAAAAAGACAGGTGGATGTGGAAGGATGTCAGAGTAGTAGAGTGGGGGTGAGAATAGATGTGTTGGTTGAAGTTAGGTTTTATGAGATGTGTTGTTAGCACATGTGCACAGCCAAGATGAGGAGAGGTGTTGTTTCAGAGATGTCTTGAAGAGGGTTACTGAGTGGGTGGATCTTAATGTTGGGGGGAGGGAGTGCCAAAGTTTTGCCATGGTAAGGAGTAAAGCATCTGGCCGACTGAAAGTTTGGTTTTTCTACATTTACAAGCAGTTGTTTGTTGGATCGGAGTGGTCTGTTAGGATGGTATAAAGTAAGTACAGAAGACAGAGCAGGGCACATGGATGGATTATGAATGAGTTTGTGAGTTGTAGTTTGTTGGATAAAGGTGAGATAGTTGGGGAGTTCAAACCATTTTAGGTTTGTAATGATAAGCAGTGGTGGGATGAGTAGGCGGCATTAGTTACAAACTTAGCAATTTTGTTGTAGCACGAGTGTAGTCTGGACTTTGGAGAGGACTGAATGTTGGTGAGGAGGGGCGCACCGTATAAAAGAGAGTATAAGAAGAGGCAAGGGAAAGTCAGCCTGATGCACTGAGTAGATCTTTGTGTCGGTAGAGAGTGCCAAGCTTTTGATGTGTTTTTTTGACATAGGACTGGATGTGCAGATTGAATGTGAGGTTTTCGTCTATGATGACACCTAGGAGTTTTGTGCTAGGTACAATGTCGATGGTGGTACCATTTAGGGATTGAATGGTGAAGTTCTCTTTTTGAAGGGGTGTGGACTTTTTGGGGACAAAGATTACTAGTTTGGTTTTGTTGGGGTTCAGGGCAAGAGGATTATTAGACATCCAGATTTCAGTGGAGGTGAGAGCGTTTTGGGTGAGTTGTAGTTTTGAGGTGTTGTTTGCAGTGCAGATGATAGTGGAGTCATCTGCGTACTGGATGACCGAGCCTTCAGAGAGTGTGGTGTGGAAGTTATTGATAAATATGCTAAACACACATGGGCCTAAAATGGAGCCTTGAGGAACACCAGTAGTGGCGTTTAAGAAAGGGGAAGGAGAGTTCTGCCATTTAGTTGATTGTTGCCTGTTAGTGAGGTAATTAGTGAACCAGTTTAGAGTTTGAGGTGAGGTACCTGTGTTAGAGAGTTTTGTTAGAGGGACAGAGTGGGATATAGTATTGAAAGCTTTAGAAAGATCAAGAAATAGTGAAGATATGATTTTACCAGCATCACAGGCTCAGTTGACAGTGTCCATGAAGGAAATGAGGGCAGTGGTGGTACTATGTCCTGGCCTAAATCCCTGTTGGGTGGGGGAAAGGATGTGGTTGTGAGTCA
The DNA here is from genome assembly GCF_019279795.1 of Protopterus annectens. Classification (NCBI taxonomy): domain Eukaryota; kingdom Metazoa; phylum Chordata; order Ceratodontiformes; family Protopteridae; genus Protopterus; species Protopterus annectens. The sequence goes on from NC_056747.1 coordinate 249,482,032, forward strand.
GATGGTGAAGAAGTTGAGAATGAATACATTTTCCCAGAATCTTTGAGAGGGTGATAGTATAGCAATGGGGTGGAAGTTGGTGGTGTCTATGTTGGGGCCCACCTTGTGTAGAGGGAGGATATAAGCTTTTTTCCAGATGATGGGCATATAGGATTCTTCGACAGATCTGTTGAGAAGTATGCTGATAGGGTAAGCAATTGAGTTGGCTGAGATTTGCAGGTATTTGGCGGGTATATTGTCAGTGGCATTTGTGCATGGTTTGAGCTTTAGAAGCAATTATAATCGAGGTGGGTATAGGTGACAGAGTAAAGTCGGGAATAAGGGGTGTACTGGTGTTAGCTGTGGAGAGGTCTGTGGTGAACAAGTCTTGGGGAAAGGTAGCGGTTAGAGTGGCTATAGTATCTATGAAATAGGAGGTAAAGGTTGCAGCAATTTCGATGGGTGTTTTATTTGGGTCTGGACAAGGATTATTACTACAAACTGCGTTTAATAAAGAGTCGAGAGAGCTCCAAAATTTCATTGGGTTTTGCTTGTGTTGATTTTGTAATATAAGGTAGTGTTCTTTTTTGTTTTGTAGTACTAGGCGCTTAACCTGGTTTCGGAGCTGTTTGTTTTGGGTGAGGTCAGATGGGTTTTTGATTTTTTTGCCAGATTTTCCATGATTTATCCCTGCGTTTCATGAGATCCTTAGTGGATCTTGTTAGCCAACTGCATGGTAGGTCTTTACTCTCTTTTGTCTAAGGGGAGCGAGATAGTTTAGTATGCTGAGGAAGGTTGAGTTGAAGAACTTAACTGCCTCATCAAGGGGAAGTGATTTTAGTGCATCCCAGTTGATGCTAAGCAACCTTTGGTTAAAGCTAGATGGACAGAACTGGGATTCCTCTCTAGTAACCCTGTACTGATGTTTATTAATTGTTGTGCTACATTCACGTTGTATAAATGCCAGTAAGTGGTCACTTATACTATTGGAGAGTGTACCAGCAGAAGTGATCTTATTTGGGTCGGACACTAAATTCCAGTCTAGGATTGAGCCATTAGTATTCATTTCATTAGGCCTGGTTATGGTGTTAACTAGCTGGGTGAACTTATATAGACTGATATTGCAGTTAGACCAATATTAGTATTAATAAGTGAGAAACAGACCAGCAATTATGCCATATTGGAAGTTTGATATTCTACAGTGCAATTCTACATATGTAACAACACAGTGTAAAACTCACTGCTACACACCAAAAGTATTTTTTTTTTCATGGGGAAAAGCCCACCTGCACCCCTATACCCTACTACTTATATGTATTATATCAGGCATTACTGTACCTCAGAGAAGAGATAATTCACTGAGACATAATTCTGAACATAGTATTAATTCCCCCTAATCACACTTAATTTCTTGGACTTTTGGAATTCACACTCTTGGGTCTTGAGCATACACTGGGAACCGTCCACCTCATAGGTTTTCTGAATATGTCACAGTGAGACTCCCCAAATGACAATATAACCTTTGATCCTTCTCTGGGTACCAGAGAAGTAGTTTAGGTCTCCCCATGAACAGTACAGATTTACCCCACCCCCCCCCATCCCAACCCACAGACATGCATACAAGCTTGTTTGAAATAACCAACACCTGGCTTCCTACATTAATTTAATAAGGTAAACAGTTGCAGTAATATGCTTATATCCAATAACCACTATTATTCTGCTTTTATTTTGATCCCACATTAAAAGAATAATTTCAAATAGCAAGTAGTTTAAGTGTGTAATATTTTCAGACATGTTTGTGTCTCCCAGAAACAGGTCTAGAATGAAACCCCTAAGAACAGTGGGCATTATCTTTTGAGAAATACTATGCTTGCAAGCTGATATAACATATGTGCATTTTTAGCAATCAGGGTACAGTGTGTCCTATTTAGGAGAATAGCTGCACTCTGATGCAGTTAGAATACTTCATTATTCATGCACCTTATTGTCCAGTCCTATTAGTACCTGTCTTCACACCACAAAGGCTAACAAAATGTACAAAGCTTAAATGATATGTCCAGTGCCATACATTGAGTTACTACATTATTAAAGTTCAGATTGGCTTTGCTTCATTTGTAAATGTGCACATTTATAACTATATAACGCTGCCTTTATTTATATTGCCAGCACTGTCTTCTAAATTTACAGCTCAAACAAGAAAAACTTGCTGACCTAGTAGTTAGAGATTTAGAAGAATTTCCCATCTTATAGGGAAGTGGTAATTTCTGTTACTGAAAGTTACTGCCTGCAGAGTTTGTGTGAGGTAAAGCATACAAACACGGGACAAGTCATAGTCATAACTAGCTATATTCTTTATTGATGAGTCACACCATGTGAATGCCATTGAAATAAACATTACCTTGGTGGTAGGGGGTTGGCTTATTGTTTAAAGCTATGTACTAATCCTCAGGCTTGTCAACTGCTAATGATCTTGACCTTTCTATGTAGTTATAAAACAACATCCAGATTTCTCTGAGATCACATTTTAGTTTGCTTTATCCTTTTGTTGCAACTCCCCAGACTTATTGCCTTCTTTATCAAGACACTACCACACCCTCACTTGAAAACTGCAGCTATGTCCAGTTACCACAGCCAACTGTGAGGAACAACTGTCAAGTTACCACAACCAGCTGTAAACAGCAACTGTCCAGTTACCACAGCCAACTGTGAACAGGAACTGTCCAGTTATCACAGCCAACTGTGAGCAACAACTGTCCAGTTACCACAGCCAACTGTGAGCGACAACTGTCCAGTTACCACAGCCATCTGTAAGCAACAATTGTCCAGTTACCACAGCCAGCCATGAACTGTCTAGTTACTACAGACAATTATGAACAGCAACTCTCAAGTTACCACAGCCAGTTGTGAACAGCAACTGTCCAGTTACAACAGCCAACTGTGAACAGCAACTGTCCAGTTACCACAGCAACTGTGAACTGCACCTGTCCAGTTACCACAGCCAAATGTGAACAACTGTCCAGTTACCACTGCCAACTGTGAAAAGCAGCTGTCCAGTTACCCCAGCCAGTTGTGAACAACTGTCTAGTTACCACAGCCAACTGTGAAAAGTGACTGTCCAGTTACCCCAGCCATTTGTGAACAACTGTCCAGTTACCACAGCCAACTGTGAACAACTGTCAATTTACCACAGCCAGCTGTGAGCAACAACTGTCCAGTTACCACAGCCAGCTGTGAACAGCTGTCCACTTGCCACAGCCAACTGTGAGCAACAACTGTCCAGTTACCACAGCCAGCTGTCAGCAACTGTCCAGTTATCCCAGCCAATTGTGAACTGTCCAGTTACCTCAGGAAACCAGTTGACATTGTGATGTGGAATAACAGAAATCGAACACCAAATAATCCAATGCCAAAGAAACCAAACGTTTATTTGCACAGCCAATTCTGAACAACCGTCCTGTTACCACAGCCAGCTGTGAAAAACTGTCCAGTTTCCACAACCAACTGTAGGAACAACTGTCCAGTTACCACAGTTAACTGTGAAAAGCAAATGTCACGTTACAACAACCAACTGTGAACAACTGTCAAGTTACCACAGCCAACTGAGTCTGTGAACAGCAACTGTCAAGTTACCACAGTCAACTGTGAACAACTGTCAAGCTACCACAGCCAACTGTGAATAACAACTGTCCAGTTACCACAGCCAGCTGTGAACAATAACTGTCCAGTTTCCACAGTCATTCTTCTCTCTGCTGTAGGATCTTTCTGGTATTTCTCTTTATTTTTAAGCTCTGCTATTGATGTCTGGGTCTCAGTCCTGCAGTATGTGCTTGCTTGTTGATCACCAGTGCTGATTAACAATGAACATAGTCCAAAAAATTGTCTTCTTGCATGTTTGTTCACTAATGCCAATCTTAAGATCTGCTTGACACACGATAAACTGCTTGAAGAAGGCCATGGGCCTGTATGGTCCAAAAGGTGCAGCTGTCTATCTTCTGTCTCTTTTCCACATATGCCAAGCTTTTTAACGAAAAGAATTCCAAGTGTTTTAGTTTCACCTATTCTGGCAACTTGCACCACTTGTCTACCACCATATCAGGGAAAAAAATGCTTCTTAATATCTAGGCTGAACTGGGTTTCTCAATACTATAGGCATGTTCCTCCTACCTGCACTGTCCTTGCCTTCCATCCTAGTTTATCACTCCATTGTGTTTTGCCTTGTATGCCACAAGACACTCCCATCTGTTCTCCCTAGTGAAAAGCTATCCAGTTCCTTGAGCCTATCTTCACACAACAATCTATTCATTTTTGTCACCATCTTTGTCAGTACCTTTACCAGCAGTGTGAATATTTCCCTTTCTAGAGCCTAAGGAACTATACTCAGTACACAAGTTGTGGTCTGAAAAGGTTCTAATATAAGAGCACCCTCATTTTTTTTATTTCTGGATGCTAAACCTCATGCTTTGCACTCTATTATCTGGTTTACTTGTTCATTCTGAGCCATCGATTGCTTATGGTTTCTATATTAATAACACCAAGGCATTTACTTGTTCTAAATTATTAACAAAAATAAGTACCTTTTCCCTGAGATCCCTTTGTGTACATTTGTAATCCTAGGTCTTGTTTTGTGGCCAGATCTAGTTCATGTTCCACGGACAAAGTCAGCCATGCTGTTTTTTTGTTTGTATTTCAGCAGGAGCCATACTATTGCCCTCTGTCATTCACTTTGGATAGACTCCCAATCTTATCTGTCATTGTTGGTAGAATGACAGCAAACAACAGAATAATAAAACCATACACTAGCATTATTAAATCCCTATTGATTTATCAATTGATTTAATTTGCTAACCGGTTAAGTGAGCTCATGAATGACCCTTTTCAGTCATGCCACAGGCTGGGCAATCTATTATTATAGAAGAATGTTAAAATACATACAGCGCCAGATTCAATAACGCCTACACTAAGTGAACACAGTTTGTATTCAAGGACATCCCTACCCCATTTTTTGTGCTTTCTAGTCACTCTGAAAGATTACACTAAATGTACAAGTAGTCTACACTTTATGTAACCTTCATGAATCCCTGTTGATATTTAAAGCTGCAAGAATATCAGTAGGAAAATTAAAATTAGGAGGAAGAAGGTGTCAGTTATGTCTGTGTTTTCTGTTCACTCAGAATGGTGTACACTTAGTGTAGGCATTATTGAATCCCGGGGATAATATAATTGGGTAAAATTAGAATTTATTTATTTAACATTTGTTGACCGGGAAAGTCCGACTAGGTCCCACAGAGCCTGTTTTCAGTGGAGGCCTGGGGAGAAATGCTCCAGATGCATGTCTTTGGAATGTGGGAGGAAACCGGAGTACCCGGCGGAAACCCATGTGAACACAGGGAGAACATGCAAACTCCACACAGAAGGCACCCCAGCCAAGAATCAAACCAGAGAACCTTTTTCTGTGAGGTGACAATGTTAACCGCTGCACCACTGCGCCGCCCAATGTTTGAATGTTTGGAATGTTTGGAATGTTTAGAATGTTTGGAAAAAAGTTATACTATCAAAACTAATGCAATACAGTTGAATAAATACACCCATTTTACAAACTATAAGAATCTACAGTAAGTATAAACTAAGACAATTGCAAAAAGTCATAATGACTTTGCATGAAGCAGTGGCAGGAGAAACTCCGCCAAGGATGGTCCCAAGCCCGTCTGAAAAAGGAGGAGGGTTGGGCTTAGGGTTAGCAACCCCATCCCGTAAAAAACAAATTGCTACAAAAACACCAACTACAGGAAACACAGACAATCTTGTCTTGGAAGAGGAGAGTTCTCCAAATGGAAGATTTATGAAGTTTTGTGGCCAAAGCCGAAGGGATGCCACAAAGCAGAGTACACTTCTCTCTACCAGGAAAATAAACATTGGCACATGGAATGTCAGGACCATGTATGAGCTAAGCAAGGCAGCCCAAGTGGCAGCAGAAATGAGAAATAACAACTTGAGTTTGTTGGGAATCAGCGAGACAAGGTGGACAGGGGCTGGTCAGTGTCGATTATCTACAGGAGAGTTGTTGCTTTATTCTGGACATGAGGACAGTGAAGCACTTCACTCCCAAGGGGTTGGTCTTATGTTGGCCAAACAGGCCCAGAGAGCCCTGATTGGATGGGAAGCACATGGCCCTAGGATCATCACAGCTTCATTCCGTACAATAAAGAAGAAAATTGCAATGAATGTGGTCCAGTGCTACGCACCAACTAATGACAGTGAAGAGGAAGATAAAGATCAGTTTTATGAAAGACTGCAGCAGATCCTCGAGACCTACCCAGACAAAGACCTTACTATCCTTAGGGGTGATATAAACGCCAAGGTCGGATCCAGTAACATAGGATATGAGCAAATCATGGGTACACATGCTCTGGGAACAATCAACGAGAATGGTGAAAGGTTTGTTGATCTATGTGCTCTCAACAATTTGGTCATTGGAGGCAACATTTTTCCCCACAAACGGATACACAAAAATACATGGGTCTCCCCTGACTATACAACAGAAAACCAGATAGATCACATATGCATCTGTAGAAAGTTTAGAAGAACATTACAAGATGTCAGAGTGAAAAGAGGGGCAGATGTAGCATCTGACCATCACTTGCTGGTGGCTAGACTGAAGCTAAAGCTTAAAAGAACCCAGGTTCAAGAGTCATCTAGGAGAATCAAATACAATGTTCATCTATTGAAAGATTCTCAGACAAAAGAACAGTTCAACATTGCACTGAAGAACAAATTTGGAGTGCTACAAGAACTGGTTGAGGAGGGTGGAATAAACAGCTCATGGCAGAATGTGAAAAAGGCTGTAGACTTAGCTTGTCAAGAGACACTGGGACCTAAAAAGTATCATCAGAAAGAGTGGATCACTGCAGAAACACTGGTAAAGATAGAAGACAGAAAGAGGAAGAAGGCAAAAGTAAATAACAGTAAAACTAGAGCTTCAAAGAGCAAGGCCCAAGAAGAATATGCAGATGCCCACAGAGAGGTCAAAAGATGCATTAAAATAGATAAGAACAATTATGTGGAACAGTTGGCAGTTGAGGCAGAACTGGCAGCTTACAGTGGTAACACAAAAATGTTGTATGATATCACCAAGCGACTTTCAGGAAAGTACAGTAAGCCAGAGAGACCTGTTAAAGATAAGCAAGGGAAAACCATCAATAGTACAGAACATCAACTGAAAAGGTGGGTGGAACATTTTGAAGAACTTCTAAATAGACCATCACCTCTAATCCCTCCAATTATTGAGCCAGCCAATGAAGATCTATCAATCAATTGTGAAAAGCCAAGCAAGGAGGAGATCAGGAAAGCCATCATCCAAATGAAAAATGGGAAAGCGGCAGGACCGGATAACATCTCGGCAGAGGCCCTTAAAGCAGACCTGAATACATCAGTGGGGATGTTGTATCCACTCTTTGAAAGAATCTGGGCAGAGGAAACTGTTCCTTCAGAATGGAAAGAGAGCCATCTCATTAAGCTTCCCAAGAAAGGGGACCTTAGCAAATGCGACAACTACAGAGGTATCAATCTTCTATCAGTTCCAGGAAAAGTTTTCAACCGTATCCTTTTGGAAAGGATAAAGGACATCACTGACAAAAAGCTGAGAGAAGAGCAGGCAGGCTTCCACAAAAATAGATCATGTACTGATCAAATTGCAACGCTCAGAATAATTGTGGAACAGTCAGTTGAATGGAACTCACCATTGTATATCAACTTTGTTAACTTTGAAAAGGCGTTTGATAGCGTGGACAGAGAGACACTGTGGAGCCTTCTGAAGCATTATGGTATACCAACGAAAATAGTAAATTTGATAAAGAACTCATACAATGGTCTATCATGCAGGGTTATACATGGAGGGCAGCTCTCTGAAAGCTTTCAAGTAAAAACTGGAGTCAGGCAAGGATGCTTACTGTCACCATTCCTCTTCCTGTTAGTTATCGATTGGATTATGAAGAAATCTACTGCAGGACAAAAAATGGGATCCAATGGACTCTATGGAGTCAGCTGGAAGATCTGGACTATGCTGATGATCTCGCCTTCATCTCTCACAGCCAGCAGCAAATGCAAAACAAGACACATTTGGTGGCAGTTACAGCACTAGAGGTGGGTCTTAACATTAACAATCTGAAGACAAAGATCCTTAAATTAAACTCCACAAATACTAACCCTATCACTCTGCAAGGGAAGCCACTGGAGGAAGTGCAGTCCTTTACCTACCTTGGCAGCATAATTGACAAGCAGGGCGGATCAGAAGCTGATGTCAGGGCAAGGATAGGAAAAGCAAGAGCAGCCTTCATACAGTTAAATAGGGTCTGGAAAACAAGAGAACTATCCTTGATCAACAAGATAAGGCTGTTTAACTCTAACGTGAAGTCAGTACTGCTGTATGGGGCAGAGACCTGGGGGCTAAACAAGACCACCATTAAAAAACTTCAGACATTTACAAATAGCTGTCTCAGGAAGATTTTACGGATTCAATGGTCAGACACTATTAGCAACGCCACCCTTTTGGAAAGGACCAACCAACTTTCGATTGGGGAAGAAGTTAAGAGGAGGAGGTGGAGATGGATCGGGCATACTCTTCGCAAACCAGCAAACAATATTACAAGACAGGCGTTGTGCTGGAATCCTCAGGGGAAGAGAGGAAGAGGCCGCCCACGAAACACCTGGAGGCGAGACTTTGAGGCAGATGCTAAGCTTAGAGGCTACACATGGAACCAAATAGAACAGTTGGCCCAGGACAAGATTCGGTGGAGAGCTGTAGTTGGTGGCCCATACCCTGTCAAGGGTGGCGGGCATAAGTAAGTAAGTGGCAGGAGAAGGATGAGGATTATAAATGAGGAGTATAACAGTGAAAGTCTAAGAGGAGAACATTCATGAGAGAAGATCAGTCTTATGATGGCGCAGTGGTGCAGTGGTTAACGTTGTTGCCTCACAGCAAGATATTCTACAGTTCGATTCTCGGTTGGGGTGCCTTGTGTGCAGGGTCTGCATTTCCTTCCTGCGTTTGTGTGGGTTTCCTCTGGGTACTCCGGTTTCCTCCCACATTCCAAAGACATGTCTGGAGCATTTCTCCCTGGGCCTCTGCTGAAAATAGGCTCTGTCATAGTCGACTTTCCTGGTGAACAAATGTTAAATAAAATGTCTCAGTGGGAGAGAGGGATTGAAATATTATAATGGTAAGCATGCTTACTGATAAAAGAGTTTATCCCACTTCCCTTAAATCTTTATAGGAGTAGGAGATTTTCAAGAACATGCTTAAAATCAGCTAAAAAAATTGTCCAGCAAGACCCAACTTATTTATTTATTTGAAATTGTGAAAGTTTGAATCATTTCTAATGTCCTCCCAAACATGATTCCAGTTGGAGGTAATAATCTTTCTAAAACTTTTTTTTACCTGTTGCTTTATAAATTGGGGTCTTCATAATGTCAGACATTTATTGATACTGTTTTTCAAGGTGTATGGAAAGATTCTAATAGTCCTTCTGGAGTCAGTAGCATATATACGTCAGCTGAATACCATATCAAGGGGATTAGATACTGAGGAGTATATCTTTAACTGCAGAATTAAGTTATTAACAATGATTTGAATGCATGTTTAAAGCAAAGAATAGAGTTTAACCATAGTTCCAAATATTTATATTCAGGACATTTTAGAATGAGGTTTCCAGTTGGGTCTTACAGGACAATTTTATCAGCTGATTTTAGTTTTTACAGTTTCCAAAAACATATAAACAGTTTGCTAGTATTTACAGAAAGCAGCTTGTTGATCCAGTTCGAAAAGAGATTAAAACGTTCTTGTAACTACCCTCTTATTTTCCACAGTGTAGGGGAAGACCCTAGAATTAAATATATCTTCAGTATATATTGTAAGGTGGAAATAGAGGAAGATAGGGTGCAGGTGAGAACAGGAAAGGCCCAAATGCAGACCTGAGGAACCCTTGTAGTAGCATCTTCACTGGGAAACTCTTTGCATAACAAAGGTACAAATGTTAAATAGTTGTCTATCCCTTTTAAAACATTGCCCCCAAAGCCACGTTGGCAGAGCTTGTGAATATTTTATTTTGTCACAATGGAAGACCTTTTTGAAGTCTATAAATAAACCTAATATAACACTATTTATTTATTTATTTATTTATTTAACATTTGTTAACCGGGAAAGTCCGATTTGGAACGAGCCAATTTTCAGCGGAGGCCTGGGGAGAAATGCTGCAGATGCATGTCTTTGTAACGTGGGAGAAAACCAGAGCATCTGGAGGAAACCCACACAAACGCAGGGAGGACATGCAGACTCCACACAGAAGGCACCCCAGCCGAGAATCGAATCGGAGAACCTCTTGCTGTGAGGCGACAACTCTACCACTGCACCACTGTACTGTCCTACTATTTTTCATATTGATATACATTATATCTACTGCTTTAGTGAAAGTATTGCACCCCTCACTAAAATCATGCTTTGAGGTGGACAAAAGTCCATACTTACAAATGTGCTCTAGTATCTGACTGCAAACTATTGTTCAAAGACTGTGGTGAGTGATACAGGTCTGTAATTGGCCTAGTCTGATGGAGTTGGTAGAATGGGTGAATTTTCATAGAGGGATAACTGTGGCATATTTGAACTGGTTGGGAATAATCCCAGTGGATAAGGAGGAGTTAAATACGTGCTTTAGTGGTTTGGAAATCTTTGAGGGAGTCATATATGCAGTAGAGGGGTGAGTTGAGTGAGGTTAGGATTACTCATAGCTTTTCCAGTTGTTTTTGAATTGCCTTAGCTGACATTTTGTGGCAGTAGAAGTTAGTATAAACATTGTGGCTGATAGAGTTGAGATTAGTGTCATGAGTTAAGTCCAAAATAGTATGTTGTTTTCCGATTTCTTTCATGAACGTCTAAAAGAGGTTACCTTTTGGGAAGAGAATGATTGCTTTTAAGATAATAAGAGTTAGCTTATTTTAGATGATAGGATTTGCATAGAGTGGTACCTGATCTTTTCCAGGTGTATCAAGCTTTATTGTCCAAGTTTCATATTACTGCAAAGTTCAGTAGGGAGCCAGGGGCAGCTTTTACCTCTTTTTCTTATAAGTATCTGTTGATGATAGGTTAATAATGTGACAGAAATTATCTAAACCATTTGAGAGATTGTCCTGTAAATAAAGCTGAGACCAGTTGACAGTATCGAGGTCAGAAAGGAAGTCTGTCAGTGAAGAAGAGTTCTTGTCAATCTGCTTGTAAAAGGGATACCTGTGACAATTAGGGCAAGTAAGTTCAGATATTTGGTCTTGTTTCTATATTAATCATTTGTATTGGATAGTTAAGGGAAATAAATCCGGAAAAAGATGAAAGAAGAAGAAGAAGTTAAGGGAAATAAATCTGCTTAGATGAGATTTAGAGGGGTCAGGAAAGTTGGTGTTGAAATCCTCTATGACGGTTAGATTTCTTCTAAAGTTAAAACATATTTTATAATGATGGCATTTTATAATAACAAAAGCCAGTTGACTCTGTGAGTCATACACCCAGAAGTATCTTAGAAATAATTGATGAGCATACACATAAGCACTTCTGGCACTGCGACCTGTCTGTATAGTGAATTGCCACATGGGAGGCTGATATCTAGTTTATAACCATAATGTAAATGAGACTGACTATGACCCAGATGACCCTATGCCTGATTAGCATTACTGACACCAGCAGAAACAGGGCAGGAGAGGATGGGTTTGATCATCCAGCAACACTTGTGCATTCCTGGGTAAGGGAGATGGAATAAGCCTGCCACTGCTGACAAGGGCGTAGTGATGTTCATGATGATCACTGTCAGGGATCACTGTTGGGAGGGACGTGCATAGTGATGTTCATGCTGAACATTGCCAGGGATCACTGCTGACAGGGAAGTGTGTAGTGATATTCATGCTGAACATTGTCAGGGATCAATGTTGGCAGGGACATGCATAGTGATGTTCATGCTGAACACTGCCAGGGATCACTGTTGGGAGGGGCATGCATAGTGATGTTCATGCTGGACATTGCCAGGGATCACTGCTGACAGGGAGGTACACAGTGATGTTTGTGCTGAACATTGCCAGGGATCACTGCTGGCAGGGAGGTGCATAGTAATGTTTGTGCTGAACATTGCCAGGGATCACTACTGGCAAGAAGGGGTGTACTGATGCTCATGCCGAACATTGCCAGGGATCACTGGTGGCAGGAAGGGGTGTAGTGATGTTCAAGCGGAATATTGCCGTGGATCTCTGCTGGAAGGAAGGGGTGTAGTGATGTTCATGCCAAACATTGCCAGGGATCATTGCTGGCAGGAATGGGCATAGTGATGTTTGTGCTGAATATTGCCTGGGATCACTGCTGGCAGGAAGGGGTGTAGTGATGCTCAAACTGAATATTCCCATGGATCACCACTGGCAGGAAGGGGTGTTGTGATGCTCATGCTGAACATTGCCAAGGATCACTGCTGGCAGGAAGGGACATTGTGATGTTCATGCTGAACATTGCCAGGGATAATCGCTGGCAGGAAGGGGTGTAGTGATGTTCAAGCTGAATATTGCTGTGGATCTCTGCTGGCAGTAAGGGGTGTGGTGATGTTCATGCCAAACATTGCCAGGGATCACTGGCAGGAAGGGACATTGTGATGTTCGTGCTGAACATTGCCAGGGATCATCACTGGCAGGAAGGGGTGTTGTGATGCTCATGCTGAACAGATATGTTATGCACTGTAGAGGGTGTCCATGTTTCTTGAAGAAGGCAGCATTTGCAAGGATCATAGTTCTGCCTTGGGCATGGAGGAAGTTAGTCCACATGACCTTCTGACTGCTCCACACTCTTCACCATCTGATCTTCACCTCTTGGAATGTACAGTGCTGGTGAGCTCAACCAGAGCAGTCACTCTGGGGACAAGATTGACCCGATTTTCACCCTGAATGGAGAAACCAGTGAACTCAAGGGTAGAGAACAAATAGTTCATGGAACTCTCACACTGCCAGGAAAATGGTGTGATCTGGAATGGGGTGATTGGTGAGCTTGTCCTAGGAGACCAGTCCTCATCCCTCAGGAGGAAAGAATGGGTATTTTTACTTCCATTTGACATGCCCCAGATTTGCTTATGGGCTAATCTACAGTTTCGGAATCTCGGCAGCCATAGCCTCTGTTCGTCTGAAGGCAGCCCCTAATTAGATTTCTTGGTTTCTTTTTCTTTATCTCCCTCGTGTTAGCAGTTCACTTCAAGGATTGCATTCGCAGCTAAAAAATACTGCTTGATATCCTCAGCGGACTCACTTCATAATGACTTTCAAGTCCTGTCCTGTGTGCACACATCTCAATGGTAGGGGGCTTCTGGCTGTGGTAAGGTGAAGTATAATTGACAGTAAGGAACTGTTCTGTGTTCATCCACATTTCAGAAAAATACCATCTGTTTGTCCACTTCCCTCTTACATGTTGCTTAAGATAGGTCTGTGCATTTGTGTACATGTATGTGTGATGTATCAGGGT